>NC_084971.1:32099694-32129694 GCF_963691925.1 Scomber scombrus
TTGTGCACTGCTGATAAAAGGAGCTTCTGAATAGATTCACCTGCCAGAGACTCTCCCCTCCTCGTCATCTCTTCATTGTTCTCCACCTGTAAACAAAACCACGCTGTCTGATTACTGCAGTATAAGTGATGCTAACTGTTAACCACATCAACATACAACTAAATTAAATCATGCTTGATCATTTCCATTGTTTAACCTGCGTGTCGTCCTCCCGGGTCAAATTGACCCCGTCTGTTTTAACTGTTCCTTCTTTCCTCCCTCCTTTTCTCTTTCTTTCCTTCCTCTCTCTTTCCTCCCTTCCTTCTTTCCTTCCTCCATCCCCTTTTCTTCCTTCCTTCTGTCCTTCCTTCCTATCTCCCTCCTTCTTTCCTTCCTTTCCTTCCTCCCTCCCTCCTTCTCTCTTTATTTCCTCCCCCCCTACCTTCCTCCCTTCCTCTTTTCCTTTCTACCTGCCTCCCTCATTCTTTTTTTCCTCCCTCCCTCCTACCTTCCTTCCTCCTTTACTCCGTCCTTCCTTCCCTCCTTTCCTTCATTATTCCTTCCTCCCTTCCTTCCTCCCTCCCTTCCTTCCTTCCTCCCTCCCTCCTTTCCTTCCTTCTTCCTCCCTTCCTTCCTCCTTTCCTTCCTTCTTCCTCCCTTCCTTCCTTGACTCGAGGACAACAGGAGGGTAAAAAACCTTTAGGAGGCTGTAATCATGGCTACAATCATGGATTTAACAGCAGTGTGAGTGTGTGTGTGTGTGTGTGTGTGTGTGTGTGTGTGTGTGTGTGTGTGTGTGTGTGTGTGTGTGTGTGTGTGTGTGTGTGTATGTGTGTGTGTGTACCTGGCTGCTCCTGACCTCGTTCTCCTTGTTCTCTCTGGAGATCTGCAGCGCTCGGGTCTTCAGGCCTTTCACTTTGATGTGACTGGCAGCGTTGGCCACAAAGGCACTGCTGACATCCCACTCCGGCTCCTGAGATGCCACGAAATAACACAAAAATGTAAAACAACGAGCTCGTCTAGCTACTCTGTGTCTGACCAGCTTGTTATTATGATTGTTTTAACCCCCCGTTTGGTTCAGGTATGTTACTGTATAACCTTAAATAACCCAGAGCGATATCTTACAACAGCACAAACTGACAGTATGTGAAAAATGTGACACTTGAGACTGAGACTGATACTTATAATGTGTATTTGCGTCACTGCAGCGCACATCTCATAGTCCTACGATAAACTGGTGTTCATCCAGAGCATGTTGGATGAATACCAGCTTTAACTTATTCTACTGTAAAAGAAAGTTGATGAAAACAAGCACACACACTTTTTGTTGTGGCGAAAATTTCAATACATTTGCTTTAACCGTTTACATACTGTTCATATTCTGACCTATAATTAGTCTCTAAATCAATTCACATTCATAAATTCACCATAAGTCATTAATACATGTTTGATTAAAATACATTCTCAATCACTATTTTATGACCCAGGAGAACATTTGATCGAATATGATGATTTTTTTCAAATGTGTTTAATAAAAACAAGTCAAATTTGTACATTTGCATATATAAAAATGTGAAACAGCTGCACACAAATTTTAAAAAAGTATTATTTGTTTACTGTGGTTCACATTATACGAAAAGTCCGGCTAAAAATAAATGTGTATATGGTGTTTTTAAAGCTCTCAAATGTAAACAAACAATGTAAACAATGGGTTAAACTTCAAATTGACAGTGAAGAAAAATAATAATTCCTTCTTTCCTCCCTTCCTTCCTTCCGTCTGTCATTCCTCCTTCTCTCTTTCTTTCCTTCCTCTCTCTCTCTCTTTCCTCCCTACCTTTTTTTCCTCCCTCCATCCCCTTTTCTTCCTTCCTTCTGTTCTTTCTTCCTCCCTCCCTCCTTCTTTCCTTCCTTCCTTCCTCCTTTCCTTCCTCCCTTCCTTCTTTCCTCTGTCCTCCTTTCCTTCCTTCTTTTCTCCGTCCTTCCTTCCTTTCCTTCCTCCCTTCCTTCCTTTTTTCCCTTCCTTCTTTTCTCTGTCCTTCCTTCCTTTCCTTCCTTTCTTCCTCCCTTCCTTCCTTCTTTCCTTCCTTCTTTCCTCCTTTCCTTCCTCCCTTCCTTCTTTCCTCTGTCCTCCTTTCCTTCCTTCTTTTCTCCGTCCTTCCTTCCTTTCCTTCCTCCCTTCCTTCCTTCTTTCCCTTCCTTCTTTTCTCTGTCCTTCCTTCCTTTCCTTCCTTTCTTCCTCCCTTCCTTCCTTCTTTCCTTCCCTCCTTCCTTCCTTTCCTTCTTCCTTTCCTCTGTCCTTCTTTCCTTCCTTCTTTTCTCTGTCCTTCCTTCCTTTCCTTCCTTTCTTCCTTTCCTTCCTTCCTTCTTTCCCTTCCTTCCTTCTTTCCTTCCCTCCGTCCTTCTTTCCCTTCCCTTCCTCCTTTCCTCTGTCCTTCTTTCCTTCCTTCTTTCCTCTGTCCTTCTTTCCTTCCTTCTTTTCTCCGTCCTTCCTTCTTTCCCTACATAATCAAATATGAACATGTTTATCATATTGATGTTAATTATTGTGCTCTGATAAATAGACTAATACATAATAAATTAAACAAGGTAAGATGTTCAATAAACTTGAAAGTTCAAGTGATTTGGATCTAAGCATGATAACGTCGCTCTGAGGGTCCAGACTGTAATACTACTTGGATTATTCTGTTTATTCTATTTTATCGTTTCTTCCTCATAACCAACCTTTTTATGTCTGTTTAACTTCTTTACTTTTACTCTTTTACTCTTAACATCTCCAGTTTTACTCACTTTATTCTATAGTGACTTTATTCTTTCCTTTAATATATTTTTATTAGCTCTTTGTTTTATTTATTTATTGAGTTATTTTTAAATTGTATCCTACCTCTGGTGTTTCCTCATTGCAGATTCTGGAGAGTTATGATAGCGTTTCCTGTTTTTAATGAGTTCCTTTGTTTGTTTGTTCACACTGTGATGTATGAAAAGTACTATACAAATAAAGTGGGATTGATTGATTGATTGATTGATATAAATGAGTTTTGTTCCCCAGAGGAGGAACCCTACAGCTCTCTATTACCAGCAGCAGGTTGATATTCACTTTTTTCCATGACTTCTGTTTGTGATCAGACACCAACAAACCTCAGCTGTAGTCTTGCTGGTCTGTTTATAACTTGGCAGCACAAACATACACAAACCTTTAAAAAAAAAAAAAGGGTTAACGCGTGTTTGTGCATTTCTGCCGTCCTCCCTCTTTGCACACTGACTTGATTTTCTCCAGTCTTGGATCAAACGGGCCTTTTAGAGTCTGAGTCTGCACTAAAAAAATGTCTTATTAAATAATTTAGCACCTAATTCCCAAGTGCTAAAGTGTTTCCTACTTTAAGTACGGAGAAGCAAACGTAAAATAAATATACAATAAAAAACTACTTAATAAGAACTAATGAAATTTAATAAGCACTTACTTCCTTTAAGACCTTTTAAGACCATTGGGGTGATTTTGTGTTTGAGTCTACTCCTAATGTAAGCATATGTTGCACTGCTGTTACACGGCACTGCCAGCAAACACAGGTGGACTCTCTTGAGATCTATTTGTGTGTCAACATCTGCAGAACATTATGTGCTTGAGTCAATTTCAAAGTACTAAAAGTACACGTCCAACTTTACAGTGAGTTAGCAGAGAGGCCAACCTTCACACTACATCTCTAGATATCTTAGTTTGAGGGGAAGGATAGACTCTGTTCTGCAGGCGTGGCTTCAACTCACCTCCTCTGTGGTCCTGATGGGCGGCTGGTTGTTGCTCTTGTTCTCCGTGGCGATGAAGGCAGGGACCGATTCGGGGCTGCATTTGTTCTTGGGCCGAACCGCAGTCCATTCCTCCTCCACTTTCATTTCCTCCTCGCTGTCACTCTCCGACACGGCTCCAAGCACTTCCTCTCCCTTGTTACAAGTTTTTTTTTTAAAAATCACTTTTGACCTCGACTTGAAAAAGCAAGGAAGTCACAACTAACCTCTTTGTTATTAAGATGAATACGTTGTATCTTATAACACGGCAAAAGAATGTGCAGATAATGGCAAAGGAAGTTGCTTAAAGTGGACTGAGCAGAATTATATGCTTTATTCCAACTAATCAACACAGAGATGAGAGCCTGTATTTAGTTTGTAGTGTGATAAAACACACACAGATATTGTGGTATAAATCAATCCAACTGGTTTTAATGCACTTTCAGCTTATGGCAGAAAGTTGTAGAAGTACAAAATACTGATGTCAGGTACCTGCTTTAACTTTTCTACTGTAAAAGGAAGTTAGTGAGAACAAGCTCTGACTCACATATGAATTATTTATATTTTATATCATGTTTTGGGCATTTTTGCCTTATTTTGTAAGTAGATGGCAAAGAGGCCGACAGGAAACAGGGAGCGAGAGAGAGAGAGAGAGAGAGAGAGAGAGAGAGACAGAGAGAGAGGGAGAGAGAGAGACTTTTGAAATCCTTTAATAAAACAGACACAACTAACAGCCATCACATACATCTTCTACTCAATCAGCCAACCACTTTAAAAAAAAACCTCGCCCACACACACACACACACACACACACACACACAACACACACACACACACACAGAAAGAGAGACAGAGAGAGAGAGAGAGAAAGAGAAAGAGAGATACATAGGAGAGAGAGACAAAGAGAGATAAACAGAGAAAGAAGAAACAGAAACAGAGATAAATAGGAGAGATAGAGAGAGAGAGAGAGAGAGAAGAGAGAGAGAGAGACAGAGAGAGACAGAGAGAGAGAGAGACAGAGAGAGAGAGAGAGACAGAGAGAGAGACAGAGAGAGACAGAGAGAGAGAGAGAGACAGAGAGAGAGACAGAGAGAGACAGAGAGAGAGAGACAGAGAGAGACAGAGAGAGAGAGAGAGAGAGACAGAGAGAGACAGAGAGAGACAGAGAGACAGAGAGAGAGAGAGAGACAGAGAGAAAGAGACAGAGAGAGAGAGAGACAGAGAGAGAGAGAGAGAGAGAGAGAGAGAGAGACAGAGAGAGAGAGAGAGAGAGAGAGAGGAGACAGAGAGAGAGAGAGAGAGAGACAGAGAGAGAGAGACAGAGAGAGAGAGAGACAGAGAGACAGAGAGACAGAGAGAGAGAGAGAGAGAGGAGAGAGAGAGAGAGAGAGACAGAGAGAGAGAGAGAGACAGAGAGAGAGAGACAGAGAGAGAGAGAGAGAGAGAGAGAGAGAGAGAGAGAGAGAGAGAGAGAGAGAGAGAGAGAGAGAGAGACAGAGAGAGAGAGAGAGAGAGACAGAGAGAGAGAGAGAGAGGAATGCCAGAGATGAATCACGGCTCCCAAAGGGCTCCTCACATTTTATTGTGCTTAAATTTCAGAGGGAAGCTTTAAACTTGCAACAATTTATATGAGCAAGCCTGCACATCTAAGTGTATGTGTAAATATCCACATGAATGCACATAAAGATTATATATATATTATATGTTTTATTTAAACCGTAAAGAAAAGGGAGAAATAAATACTGAGTATAGAACATGATGCCTCACCTGCTCTGATAAATCCTCCATCTTCTCCTCTTTCTCCTGTTTCTTGCGTTCTTTCTGTCTCTGGAAGGAGAGCATGGACACGGTGGATGTGGGATGGCACAGATATATGAATGCATGAATGTATATGAATGCATGAATGTATGAAAACAAACAACAGATATAAGGTGCAGTCAGGTGTGAGCATAAAAAGAAGAACCAGTTATGAAGCGATGGGTGCGGTGGAAAGAGAAAAACAATCCAGTAGCAGCTGTGAGACAGTGTGATGACAGACGGTGTAACAGGTGACATGAATAAACACGGGCGTGGAAACACATGTGGTGTTGTTGTTGTTGTTGTTGTGTGAGATGTAGATGACGTGTTTGGGTTTTTTTTTTTTTAATTAGCGGAGGAATCATAAGAACAGCAATAAAGACACGAGCAACATGGACGACACATGTTTAGTTTACAGGAGATGAAATGCAGAGTAATGATGGTCATTGATGATGTCATTGATGTTGGGATAAAGTTAGTGTATGATGTCATTCTACTGAAGTGTTGCACATATTTTAAATGGACTGTACGTTATTTAGGACTTTACACCAATTTCCTAAAATATAAAAGATGTGAACAACTAGCAGATAAATCATAACTTAACATACTGCACACTTCGAGGCTAGGAATTAAATTAAAACATACTCTTACCTGCTGTGTGACAATATAAAGACACTTTGGGTTCTGATTTACTAAGGTAGCGTGTCGGTGGGTAGAAACGTGTGCAAACTTGACATCAACCCGCAAAAAAATATGCAAGCTGATCTACTAACGCAGCGCACTGAGGTTTGCGTCTTTCAAATGTGCAAGATAGTACGCGCTGTTCATTTAGTACGTTTACCATAATGAATGTAATATTAGTAGTTTACCGTAATGAATGTAATATTAGTAGTTTACCGTAATGAATGTAATATTAGTAGTTTACCGTAATTAATAGTTTACCGTAATGAATGTAATATTAGTAGTTTTACCGTAATGAATGTAATATTAGCAGTTTACCGTAATGAATGTAATATTAGTAGTTTACCGTAATGAATGTAATATTAGCAGTTTACCATAATGACTGTAATATTAATAGTTTACCGTAATAAATGTAATATTAGTAGTTTACCGTAATGAATGTAATATTAATAGTTTACCGTAATGAAATGTAATATTAGTAGTTTACCGTAATGAATGTAATATCAGTAGTTTACCGTAATGAATGTAAATATTAATAGTTTACCGTAATGAATGTAATATTAGTAGTTTACCGTAATTAATGTAATATTAGTAGTTTACCGTAATGAATGTAATATCAGTAGTTTACCATAATGAATGTAATATTAGTAGTTTACCATAATGAATGTAATATGAGGCGTTTCAACCCCAGTGTGCAAAATACAGGGAGGAGAAAATGCAAATATGTTATTTAGCACATGCATTGTGATTTACCAAAACCTGAAGGTATTATTTCTGATGCTAACCTGCGTCTATAAATAATAAGTTTGAAGGACAGGTATTAACCGGCTGTTTACTATGGAGACGAGGAGACGGAGACACAATGACAGAATATGCACAGGACGGAATTTTTCCACCTGTGTTAATATTTTTGGAATATTTGTGGTTTTACTAACAGCATCGACTTTGTCTCTAATACTCTCCCATATGTCGGTTTCTCTGGTAATATTAGTTTTTTGTTATAACTCAACATATTAGTTAACCTCTTCCACTAGAACCTGATCACATTTCATTTTGCAGCTTGCAGCTTTCTGCTTGTCCAAACTCTCCATTAAGACACAAAACCCTCATTTAAATACCTGCTCTGTCTGCACCTGTTGCACCTGTTTTTCATTTACACAGTTATTCTAGTAGATCACCTGCAAAACGCACAATAACTAAATGTGCAATCTATTGCACTGTGCACGGCAATTTAGTACCTTTATTTGGGATCTTAGTAAATCAGGCCCTAAAAGTGCATTTCTATTTTGAAGTCTTTTCTCCAGTTTGTTGTATTTGTATCATATTATTTTGTTTTCATGGTGGTTTTATTTATAGATTTTATTGTGGATATATTGACGTGTTAGTCAAGTTTTTTTTTACTCACTTTCCTTTTGGCTCTCCTCCTCTCTGCTCTCCGTCTTGTCTTCTTCTCGTCATCCACACCATCCTCCTCACCACTCAGCATGGCCTGCTCCGTACAGAGTCACACACACACACACACACACACACACACACACACACACACACACACACACCACACACACACACACACACACACACACACACACACACACACACACACACACACAGGTAACTAACAGAATGCATATTTATTTCAGTAGAGCTCGGAGTCACTGCTTCTTCTTCTTCTTCTTGACTGACAGACTGAACATTTTCACTAATGAAGCTGAAGACTTTTTGTGTCAAGAGGAAACGTTACCAGAGATTTTAGAGCCATTCATGATATTTGCTTTATACTTTGTTACAATGTCATAAATCTACCTGAGTATGTGTAACTGAAGAAAGCAAACACTGTATCCCATGAGTTTACTTTGCTTGTATGTTTTATTTTTAAAGTAACCCACTTATTTTCACACACACACACACTTACAATAATAATTAGCACAGTTAATGCAAACTTCTCCAGTTTATATATCTGTGATTTACCTGTGATAAATCTTGGTCTTTTCTCCTGTCTGAAGGTTCAGCGTCTCCGTTCTGAATGTCCATATCCTCTTCTCCCGCTCCATCTGCAGAGACACCAAAACATGCACATTTATTGTTATTACACTTTAGTTTAAGAGATGAGTCCCAGTGTGTGACATGGAAAGGCGGATCGTGTATGTGTGTGTGTGTGTGTGTGTGTGTATGTGTGTGTGTGTGTGTGTGTGTGTTTGTGCACTGACAGACACATTTCCTATGCAAAACAAACACAGCACAGATGATCTTGTGGCAGCTCGTGATTGGACGATCTGAGCTCAGAGAGAGAGAGAGACGTTGAGTGAGTGAGGGAATTTATTTACTCTGGAGTTTCATTCACTCGTCTTTAAACGGGTTTAACGGTTTAACTGTCAAGTTTAATTGGAAGCTGGCACAGATGTTTCAGCCATGTGTTTGTTGTCTGTTCAAACGGTATCAAACTCTTTCTCAAACTCAGTCACTAAAATAACGAGCGTATGGTGAACCCAGCACACACAGCACTCAGACTCAGACAGATAATATGTGTGAAAGTGATATTTTAAAGGATTTATTTCTCTTACTGCCAAATATCTATCAGCAAATCTCATCAAAACAAAAGACCTGGTTGTGTTTTTTTATAGAGAGAGAGAAAGATGAGTAATGTGGCATCAATTATCCGACTAATCAGCACTAAAACTGTCAGTTTGAAGGAGAGAAACAGCCGTCCTATTAATTTACGAGGACAGTAAACACTTCCATCAACTGGTTCACCCTTTATTAAGTTTAAACAGAAATATATTATAATATGTGTCAAAAATCAGGAACAGTATCTATTTCATTTTGCTTTGAGCTCCTTTGAGTTCACAGTTTGGAGGTTGTAGTTACATCATCTTACTTCATGCATATTATAATTATAAGGAGACTCTAAAGTAGAATATGTAATTTATTAGGGCCGTTTCCACTGCAGGAACTTTGTGGTAATTTTACGGTGCCGTGACCGTTGGTGCATGTCTCCAGAGCAGGAACCAACCCTGAAGGACAATCTCCCGGGACTTTAACGGGGGCTAAACGAGTCCCTGCCTCGGGGTTATGTACTCTGTGCTGATTGGGTAATACTCAAAGCGGGATGTGATGTCAACAGGAAACGCCAAAATAAGCAGCATTTTTAAAACCGAGCAGAAGAAGAGTAGCAGTGGCAGATGGAGATGGACAAGAAGACGTATGTTGACCTCCTCGTTATTGTTTTCTTTGTTTAGTTGTTGTGCTTTTGGTGCGTTGCCATGGTGACGTCACGGTCAAAACTGTTGCACGACGATTACGTGACGATTGAAACTATTGCAGAATGATTACGTCACCTCCAGAGTCCAGTGGGTCCTATCAGGGTCCGACTCTGTAAAGTTCCCGCCTCCTAAATTTTACCCAGGAACTTCCTTAAAGGAAACTGGGACTGTAATATGTACGTGCATTAAACTGTATGACGTGATTGTATTTGCTCAACATGCTGTGTTTAAGTCTTTTATCATTTTTTTAATCTTTTTATCTGCCATCACTTTGCAACAAGATGTGACGCAAATAAAATGAATTTGATTTAAATAACATTTAATCATATTTTAAAGCTCCAATCTAATCCTTCCTGGTTGATAGACGGAAGTCAAAGTGTCCTTTAACACTCACATACTGTTCTCTTTTTTTCTTTTTGATAAGATTAATCAAACATTTATTGATGACTGATGGGGTTTTTATGAAATATGAGTCAGAATATGAACAGTATGGAAGGGTTAACAGCTAAATAATTACAAAATAAAATAAATGATGTTGTTAAATATCCAGGAAATAGTTTGGTATCATTACACTAGCTGTTGATTTATACTTTGCTCTCTTATATGAAATGATAATAAAAGTATACCTTAAATTATTTGTTTTAAAAACTGTTTTGGCTGCAATGACATGACAGACTTTTTAATAAAAACGTCAGTCAATATCAGTCTCATGTGTTGTCAGTGATGAACCACGATTTAAAAACACAAATATCAAGTTATAAGTTCAACTCTGAAGTATCGACACGTCTGATTGGTCTCAGACACCAGTGAGTTGGTCAGTGATCCACCACATGTGCTGCACGCCTGTGATGTAAAGAAAGAAATGTTTCTGTTGTGCGTTAACGTGGCTCCAGATGAGCGTATGTGGTGGAAAGAGGGGAATCCTCCTCCCTTCTTCTCATATCACATGAAGAGGACACCGTGCCAGAAATATCTGAAGGCCTCCAGACAGAAATAGTGACTCAGGTACCAGCGAGAGCTCTGGAAATATCCCACAAACTCTCATGTTTCCCTTTCAGCTCATTTAACTCACTGAGATTACATGTATTTATTAAGATATGACACAATTTAACTAGCCTAATTAAACCAGCCTTTAGTTAAGTGTGACTCTGTTATCATCGTTTGGCTTGGTAGTAAAGTTGCACGCGGCTGAGGAGCGCGTTCTCTTCTCTCTCTGCTGAGGCGGATCACTTTACCGCGCGCGCTCACAGCAGCAGCAGCAGCAACGAGAGACAAAAACAGGCAGCAGCCGTTTTTCATTTCAGCTGATCGTTAAAAGACATGAAGCGACAGAGAGCAGAGCAACAGCCGGTGTGAGGATCTCAGAGACCGGAGAAAACGAAGCGTTGACTTCAGCGTGATAATCTTTGCTCTTAATCTAGAAAGCTCCAATTAGTCTGATTTTATTAATTACCAATTTTAAAAAAACTGAGTGTAGCACTAAAAGTCTCTATATCTATTTACAGCGACACTGAACAACAATAAAGCACGGAGGCTCTAATGAAATGACCAAAAAGCTTTACCAATTCATGCTCATTGGCTGCATAACCTTTAGAGTAACGCACGAGACTTCTCCATTAAAAGGTCTGATACAAACCTTTATTTAAACAACAGGCTGAGTAATCCTGACAGTTTACTTTAAAAAGCTCGTAAAGGCGCACGTGAGTCAAACATGCACACCAGAGTCGAGTAAACTGAGGCGAGTATCAGAGGAGGATTGTAAATGGTTTTTCTGACACGCGCAGTATGCAAACTACTTAAAGTGATTTAAACGATACAAACTCTCACAGCTGACATCGACGTCGGCCTGAGGCAACGACTCAATGAGAAGTGTTGCTTTATGAACTGAACAGGTTCATAAGTACTGAGCTGCACTTATTAACCTTTACATACTGTTCATATTCTACCTTCACAGTTTGTTCCCCTCATAAAAAAGTGTCTATACCAAATGTTGAGCCATTGAAAGCATCAATAGTCGATCTGACTGATCAATAAATGTGATTAAACCTTTGATTAATGTCTCAGAGAGCAGAGAGAGTGTATTTATTAGCTTTTACAACACTAAACATCTCCTATCACACAATATCATGTCCTATTTTACCTCAGACATGAAAATATAACATAGCAATAATGATGGAAATGTCTCTTTTTGGTAGTTTGGAGTCTCTTTAGTCATTCCATCTCATGGTTGCTACGGTAACTAGATGGCAGCTGTCACTCAAACTAACTGTAGGGTGTTTTTAGTCATTTTTATGTCTCTTTTTTGGTAGTTTTAGGTTTCTTTAGTCAATTTGTGTCTCTTTTTAGTCATTTTTATGTTTCTTTTTGGTAGTTTTAAGGGTTTTTTTGTCAATTGAAGTCTCTTTTTAGTCATTTTTGGTCTGATGTTTGTAGTTTTTAGGTCTCTTTATGCAATTTAAGTGTCTTTTAGTCATTTGTATGTTTATTTTTGGTATTTTTAAGGTTTCTTTATTCAATTTATGTCTCTTTTTAGTCATTTTTATGTCTGGTTTTGGTAGTTTATAGGGTATTTTGTCTCTTATAGTCATTTTTGCATCTCTTTTTGGTGGTTAAATGTTATTTTATGTAAAGGTAAAATGAGCAGAACTTTATGGAGCTGTGGGGTTTATTGTATAACCATTAGAGCCATCAGTCTTCACTGCTACATCATAAAAAGAAATCCTCATAACTACTATCTTATTAAAACTATGAACTATTTATTTCACTAAAACACATGTCAATACATACAGAGATAATTTAACCCAGAACAGCTTCAATGGACTTAAATCTGTAGCATCTTTACAAAAGAGTAAAAGACATTTGGGGAGTTTTTCCAGATGTCAAAACGGTATGTAAGGGTTAAAAGAAGTACTATCAAAGCAAGACTAAATGTGGCATCAGTTGAGAATATAAAAGTTACATTTGTGCAGATGCAGAGATGTTTTGTTTTAGCCTCTAACTAATCAGGAATGTGCAGTCCGGAGAACAAAGCAGCGATTCCTCAGTAAGAATGACATTTTTTTTTTAGTCAATGAAGTGAAACTAGATCATTGCCCCGTTAACAGTCTGGAAACAAACATGTGCTGGCGTAAAAAAAAAAGTAAAATCCATCAGGAACCTGGTTTTCTCAGGTCAGGAGTTTAGACGGGGGAGCGACTGCACTTCATGAAAACTCTTATCTTATCAGCCAGACCGCACAAAACTATGAAACTCGCTGTTCTCACGAGGTGGAAAATGTTCAGCCTTGAGGCCAAAGATGCCTCTCTGCCAGCCGAGTCATCCCCGGCATGCAGCCACATAATTACCTTAACTATTTGATCCTGGTGTTTGTGCAAACCTTTTGAATTATGTGTGACACGCTGACTGAGACTCTGCAACTCTGCAAGCCGAAGGACCAAAAATATTTGAATTCCAGCTGCCGGCAGGTTTGCGTTTTTTTGACTCGCTGCTGGGAAAAGTAGGAAAAGTAATAACTGCTGCTGAGTTGAGTTGACCATCTGTGTAAACGCTCCGTCGGTGGTGCTGAACGCTCCCTGCTGTGTGTTTTCTACCATGCAATTATCTTTAAAACATTATGGCTTTCCAATATGGGATCTCTCATTCGTTGGGTTTTTCTTTCAGCTTGTTCAGTCATGGTGGTCGTCACCGCTCATCCAACGCTGCTCAACCGTCCCGTTCTCTGCTTTTCTTCTTTGCCTTTTCTCTGGTTTGACTGTTTATAAAGTATAAAGTATAAATTATCTTCCAAATTCTGTGTTGGACCTTTTTAGCCAACTCCATTCCAACTTATTTGCCCAGGTTTTACACTTATTTTTGGAAAGTATGGCCTAATTTAACCTTTTACATACTGTTCATATTCTGACTCATAATTCATCTCTACACCACATTCACATTCATAACTCCTCCATCAGTCATTAATAAATGCTGTCAGAGCGAAAACTGTGTTTATCTATGGAAAAAAAAGACATTTACAATCACTATTTTATGGTCCAGGAGAACATCTTATTGAATATAAAGAATACAACAACATGTTTAAATGGTGTGTTTTCAATTTTGGACTTTTGCATGTACAAAAATGTGAATCAGCTGCACAAAAACTTGGAAAGTCCAGCTAAAAGAAACATGTACAGGTTTTTTTTTACAGCTCTCAAAAGGGTCAAATCTGACCCTGAACAGTATGTAAGGGTTAAATTAAAGTACACCTAATTTTTGGGTTAATGCCTGTTGTTCCCCGGGTTCCCAGCAGGACAACAGGAGGGTTAAGTTTGTCTGCTGATCATCCTAAAGGTGCTATAGATGCACAACCTAATGCATACAGGTGATACTCACAATCTGCATATAAAAATCAGGCTCTCGTGTGACTAAGTCGAATATTAAGCAGACAGCACGAAGAACAGATGAGCCTGATGTTGACAGTAAGTCTCCTCTAGAGTCAGATGTTCATGATTCAGTAAAAATGTGACTAAAATCCAGATATAAATAAAAAATAAATACAGTAAATTCTGTGTTACTTCTGCCATCTTGCAGCTTGTGTCCAAACATGGGCTTTAACTTTAAGATTCAGTGAATGAGAACAGTAGCTGTCGTGACTCTGACATCAAGCTTCAAAGGCATGTGCCGATGCCAAAGAATTAAATTAATGATCATCGTGGTCGTATTTGGGAAAGCCGCGGCCGGTGGTTGTTATTTTTGTCGTAACCACACAGCCTCGCCACTGGCCGAGGGGAACGAGTACAAAAGGCTTTTATTAGCATGCTGCAAGAGTTTTATGAGTGTTACTTTATGAAATTAAACTGCTGATAGAGTGACGGTTGCACGAGGAATAACGAGTGAGGGAAGGAAGAAGGGAGGGAGGGAGGGAGGGAGGATGTTTGTGAGGGAATAACACATCTTCCAACATTTAGACAGCACCACATTACAGGCTGTTGGTTTGGTTGCTGTTTTACATGTTGGGCTATTTTAGCATTTAATAGTCAAAGATCACAGGCAGGAAGTTGAGTGAACGCAGACGATATTCTGCCTAAAGTTTCGAGTATGAAATCGATAATGACCAACTTCATCATCAGATAGTTCACTGAGTAAATGTGTGAGAGTTTTAGTCATGAAATAAGTTTGATTTAAAAACAAACAACTGCAGATAACGAATTATAACATTTAACATTGTGTAAGATGCACTCGTACGAACGGATATGAATAAATCATCTCTGCTTTTCTTCACTGTTCAGATGGACACACTTGGAGTTACTATGACAAGCGGATCAGTTAAAAATAAAGCTGGGAGGAATAACAGCCACAGTGATGATGATGATGATGTGTGATGAAGATCTGAAGACAACGAGCACACCTCCAACAGGTCATGCTGTATGATGAGTCGTGACTTGACGTGACTACGCCCAAACTGATGGAAAAACGCTGTAATGTTAGTGAAGCAGAGCAGTGATCTCGCTCAATGTGCGTGGAGCAGATGTCCATATAAGGAAATCCGTCACCAGATGACATCAGCTCGTGCCAAGAGTAGAAAAATAACGTTGGAAACGTAGCGTTTAGAGTCTGAAGCCGGTGGTTTTTGCTCACAGGGATAACTTCTACATAAGTTTACATCGTTAATTGACACGTTGGCCACTTTTAACATCAACATCCAACATTTTATATATGGGTCAGTGACTAATAAGGGTTGGCAAGATGAGCAATTTAAAAATATCTTTTAAAAAAAGTTTTAAAAGCAGCATCAGGTTTGTTAAAATGTACATTTAGTATTTTTGTTGGTTTTATATCATTTAAAATGACATTTGCACCATTTTTTACCAAAAGTAAGACTGAATGCTCCTTAAAATGTCAAATGGTGTAACCACAAAAGAATGATAAATATTCAATATTTTATCCACCTGCAGTGTGTTTAAGTGGACTTTTACTAATAATTACTTCATTTAAAAACAAAATAATAGATAAATCTTTGGGGCATTTCTACATTTAAGCATTTTGTCAATATTGAGCAGAACATCTGTTAAAAACACCTATTGTTTCTAAATAAGTTGTGACAAATTGTGTAAAATTTGTTTAAAAATATAGTGTTGCATTGCAAAGGTGGATTATATATTTATTCCACATTTTAGGTCACTTTTATTTTCTTGTATATAATCAGATTTTTATGAAAACAATTCCGGTTACACCAACTGACACTCGGTTGCATCACATCATTGATCGTTATACTGTATGTCTAAAAAAATAAGGAAAAGCATAATAAGCGCCCTTCAATACAAGTCAAATAAATTCAATGCAACATCTATATTCTGTTTATTATCCTTTTCATCATCATGGCTGCCGATTCATTCACAAGTTGGATTATATATTTTTTAATTTTATTAATTTCATGGCCGTATTTTCTTCATTTCAGTATTTTTTAAGCAGCTGACAGTCTAACTCCACCTGGTCACATGATCACCTCCCATCATGGAGCTCTTTGCTTTTAAAAAAAATACGGGTTTTTTTGGCGTCTAACTTCACGTTAAATCACACGTGATGACATCTTAGCCGGATTCATACCTTCTAATTATTTTGGGTCTTGCTCTTAAATTTGTTCTGCGTCTGGTTTTGTCTTCTGACTCCTGAAGTTGTGCAGTGTTTTTTACTCTGTGGGAACTTTCTTGTGAATGAGCAGAACACGGAGAGAATTACACGGCAATTTTCGGAGGAGGGGGGGCGGCGGCGGCGGCGTAATGACCACGTGGGGGGCGGCGGCGGCGGCGGCGTAATGACCACGTCTCATGGTCGCGCGCGCCTCCTCGTGAACAGGTGGCATTCATCAGCCTGAAACAAACAATTTACAACGAGTTCAGGCAGTTGAATTCCGCGTCGGATGTTCTTAATTTCCCCGCTGATTGCTTTGTGCATGAACAAATATAACATAAATAAATAGATATGAGAACGTGGAAACGCACGTGGCCTGATGTTAGTCGTTATCTTAAACGGCTGTAAAACAACATTTCCTTTTCACAAGTGCTCCATTGTTGTGGAGGGAAAACAAACGCTGCCAACTCCTTTATCATTGCCAACTTCTTTATCTTTCAGCATATCCTGTAAGCAGACACTTTCTTAACCTCTCTGATGAAAGAGCATTTCAACATGACATTCATTGAGTTGCTTATATGGGTTTTTTTCTAATTTATTTGACTTGACTTCACAATATTTACCCAGATGATTAAATACCATGGAGACGTTCACAACGACTGTGACAGATAACAAGAAGAGAAAAAAAGGGCATGACTGGTTTCCACATGCACAGTTTTCTTCAGTTGCATTTGACTTTATAGTAAAAAAATAAAATAAAATAAAAGTCTGCTGTGGCACTTAAAAACTGCAAAAAATGTGGAGGGTGGAAAAAATGTTCAGTGTAACAAAACCATGTGTTTCTGTTCGATATGAAAACCACCTGTAGAGAAATCTGGTTCTCAGGGCTGCTGACGGCCGGACGGACGGGGAGGCCTTGGCAGTTTCCTCCCCCTCTGTAAAACACACACACACACACACACACACACATACACACACCCATATTGACATACACACATACATACACATATACACACACACATATATACACACACATACACATATACACACATATACACATATATACACACACACACACACACATATACACACACACACACACACACACACACATACACACAAACACATATTGACACACACACACACATATACACACACAGATATTGACACACACATACACATATATACACACACACACACATATATATATATACACACACACATACATACACACACACACACATACACATATATATACACACACATACATACACATATACACAAACACATATACACACACACACACACCTTCCCAACTACAGCCTGACCGATATATCACTCAGCCAATCAGAGATGAGTATTGCCATCTACAATAAAACCTGTTGTATAAGACACTGTTTATTTTGGGGGAGTGTCACAAAGGGAAACAATGCTTTTCTATTAAAGACCGGTTCATTCTGATGCACCAGTAGTTATTCATTTATAAACACACCCTTTAAAGACACTTTCAGAGAGCAGAGAATTCATTCTTTAGTTTTTAACCCTTTTTTGGTTGATGGAGAAAAAAACATGCACAAAAACATTAAATATATATATTGATCCAATGTTAGTTAACACAAGAGATGACATAATTTCAATTAATTATATTAAATGTGAATAAATGTGCATTTTTATAAATTGAAATATTTCTATTTTTTTGTATATTCTGGGTCAGTTTAGGATAAATAATCAAATTTCTGAGTTTTAAAGTGTTTTTTTTCTTCTCTCAAATGTAAAAAATGGGTCAAATTATAAACCCTGAACAGTATGTAAGGGTTAAAGTTTATTTAAACTGCAGCACGGGAGTAAAAACCTTAAAATAACAAGAAGAGAAAAGTGTTTATAGTGTTTAATATTCAGGATTTAACTTGTAAGTATTATAAATCTAGTGTTTTCTTAGTGGAGCGATACAGGAAGTGTTTTGGGGCGTTATACACTCAATCAATCTATGCTGTTGACATTAAAACCAATAAAACCATTAAAAGCTAATTAATCTCCAATAAAAGTTAGTTATTCAAACAAAGCCGGTCAGTGTGAACAAATAAAGGCAGGTCCTGCAGAGTCAGCAGTCTGCCAGTCTGAGTTTATCTGTTTAACAGCAGCACTGTTTCTCACACGCTGATTACACCGATATTTACAATAAATACGTCTTCCAGGAAGAGACGGAGGCCTCCTGCACTGCTGGAGGGTTTAAAGTGGAAAAACAACTTAACCTTTTACATACTGTCTCTACACCAATTCACATTAATAAATTCACCTTCAGTTATTAATAAACATTCAGAATCACTATTTTATGACCAGTGTCAAATGGTGTAACCAGTGTTTTTTCATAAAAATCTTATTATATACAAGAAAATAAATGTGAATTAAAATTGTCAAAACCTATTTAGAAGAAATTAGAAGTTTTTATGATATATTCTGCTCAATATTGACAAAATGATTTAAAATTTAAATGTAGAAAATACTCCAAAAATGTTTCTTTTCATTTGATGTTTTAAAAATGAAGTAATTATTAATATACGTCCACTTATACAATATGTAATATTTATCATTCTTTTGTGGTTACACCATTTGACATTTTCAGGAGCATTCAGTCTTACTTTTGGTAAAAAATGGTGCAAATATCAAAATAATACTCCAAAAAGCGCTTATTATGCTTTTCCTTATTTTTTAGACCTACGGTATAACGATCAATGACGTGATGCAACCGAGTGTCTATTGGTGTAACCAGTATTTTTTTTACATAAAAATCTGATTATATCTGATTATGGAATAAATATAATCCACTTTTGCAATGCAACACTATATTTTTTCAACAAATCTTACATAATTTTTCACAACTTATTTAGTTTTTATGATACGTCCTGCTCAATATTGACAAAATGCTTTAAAATTTAAATTTAGAAAATACTCCAAAAAGGTTTCTTTTCATTTGATGTTTTAAAAATGAAGTTTTATTAGTATAAGTCCACTTAAAAACACTGTAGGTGGATAAAATATGTAATATTTATCATTCTTTTGTGGTTACACCATTTGACATTTTCAGGAGCATTCAGTCTTACTTTTGGTAAAAAAAATGGTGCAAATGTCATTTTAAATGATATAAAACCAATACAAATACAAACATATACATTTGAACAAACCTGATGCTGCTTTTAAAACTTTAAGGCTTTTAAGATATTTTTGAATTGCTCATCTTGACAACCCTTATTAGTCACTGAGTCATTTACGTCAAATTTGTACATTTGCATATATATAAAAATGTGTATCAGCTGCAAACATTTTTTTAAATGATGCATTTTATTTGCAGTTTTCTGTATTGGGGGTTACATTAGGAAAAGTTTAGCTAAAAGAAATGTGTATATGGTGTTTTTACAGCTCTCAAATGTAAAAAAAAAAAAAAGAAAGAAAAAAAAAAAAAGAAAAAGGGTCATAATCAACTTGAACAGCATTTAAGGGTTTAAAAAAAATGAGGGAAATTATAAAATAAAGGTTTGTTTCTGATAATATCCTCCAGGACTGTTTTTAATGTCCTTTTTTAACTTATGTGATAGCAAAGCAATCTTTTAACACATTTGAATGCTGATTTTTCCTCTTTTTCTAATAAACACAAGTCAAATTTGTACATTTGCACCAAAAATGAAAAAAAATTATGCATTTTATTTGCAGTTTTTTGCACTTTGAGTCACATTAGGAAATGTTTGGCTAATATAAATGTGTATATGGTGTTTTTAAAGCTCTCAGATGTAAAAAAAAAAAAAAAAAAAAAAAAAAGGGTCATAATATGTTTCTGATAATATCCTTCTCTATAAAAACAGTGTGAAACCCCGACGTGTCTCAAATAAAGGCCTGGTCACCATCTGAGAACTGATGATATTTAATACAAGCTACGGTCTTTATAATGTCACTTTAAGGCCTTAATTTATATATTTAATTGATTTAAGTCTCTTTTATACTCTCAGAAACATCAGAGACTCCAAAAACAACCTCAACACAAACAATTAGGTTTGATTTAAAAGTGAAGCTAAGACTTTGTCACACTGTCATGTCTGTATGTTTCCTTTATTATAATCAGTGTGAGGACGTCGTCGTTGTTGTAAATCGATTACCGGGGCGGCTTTATGGAAAAAATATTAGATTATTTTACTCTTTCTGTATCTTCATTTGCTGGATTCGTTCCTTTCACTCGTTCATTATTCATACATTAATTTTCCAGATAATTCCAGCTGTGATATAAAACTACACACATGCCCTTTAAGAGGATTTTAATGAGTCAAAATGTTCCAATTACACATAATATGAAAGTATATATGTGTAATTTATACGATCACTCGCTGTGTCTTTGAAACGTTTAAACTCTGACGTTAAAAAACATGAATCACTTCCTCCTGTGCTGCTAATTAAACGCTGATTATTGGACATTTAAAGGTAATAATTACATTTTTAATAAATACAGACAATAACGAAAGCATTCATATTCAAAAGAGTGTGTGTGTGTGTGTGTGTGTGTGTGTGTGTGTGTGTGTGTGTGTGTGTGTCTGTTTCTCTCTCATTAGCTAAATCATTTCAAGGAAGAGCAATATAAAGACTAATGGGTGCCTGATGTGGTGAACTCATCCTCTCTCATCCTTCCCTCCCTCGGCCTGCACCACGAACACAAACACACACACACACACACACACACACACACACACACACTACAGTCGCCTTCCTCTGACTCATCGACAGAAGCCGCTCTGTATTAAACAACGAGACAAACAGCCTGAAACCTTCCTCTGCAGTGACGTCAGACGGTCGACCTGACGTCCGTTTACGTCCGCAGAGCAGCAGATTTCCATTTTTTATATATTTCTGATTCAACTTTACATGAATCATCGTCTACCTGCCGACCTTTCAGCGTCATTTTGTTTCTACTAACAGATTTACAACACAGTTAAAAGAGGGGAAATGGCATCAACGCAGCATTTCTCTTCCACTGCTAAAAGTTGCTGAATTTCACGTATTAAACTTTGATTTCTGAAAGGTTTATTGGACACTTTAAACACCTCTGCTGGGGTTTGTGTGTATAGGTGGGTGGTTTAGATTAACAGATTTAAAAGGATTTTTTTTAAAAGGGTTAAATATTTTCGCTGCAGGTCCGACCCTCAATACATAACTTGAACTAGCAGCAGGGCTTGGCTGATATGGACAAAATCAAATATCACGATATTTTAGACCAAATACCTCGATATCGATATTACAACAATATTATAAAGATGGTTGTTGATGCTTTAACAAAATATTTACACTATGAAATGTTTGATAAATAATCATCAGGAATGTGGATATAATGACATGGTGGGTAATCCTTGCTCCTGATGTGCAGGTTGGTACCCTGTGTGGTAGCTCCTGTCATCAGTGGATGAATGGGTGAATGAAATGTAGTGTAAAGTGCTTTGAGAGGTCGTAAAGACTAGAAAGGTGCTATAGAAGTACAGTCCATTTACCTAATGTGACCCAGAATATTAAAAAAGGGAAATACATTTGACCCAAATTCATCCAAAATGTCAATATTGTTCATTCTTCACATTTTAATATAATTTGTTGGAATAGTTCTCGTGTTTTATGAAACATTGGAGCATAATAAAGTGTCTTTTATGTCGTTTTTTAATAATAAAACCTAAAGAATAAACTCTCTCTGCTCTCTGAAAGCTTCATGAAGGATTAATCATATTTACCTGTGAATGACGAGCTCTTTATGAATGATTCAGATGTTTTGGTACAGAGACTAATTACATGAGGAAATGCTGTGAACAGTGTGTGAGGGTTAAAATAAAGGCAAAAAAAGCTCAAAAATAAATCTTAAAAAAATAAAAACCCCATGATACTCAGCGTATGAAGACAGAGTGAGACGGTCCGAGGTTAATGAGCAGTCTGTGATGTTTCAGCGTGCGGTCGACAGCTGCATATTTTAACTACGACTCATCGGTGTGTCTGAGAGAAAATGACAGGATGGGTTTAAGGACGGAGGCGGCTCGAGAAACTAACCAGAAACTAAACTCTGCTTCTTACTGCTGAGACCGAGATGCAGATGTGACTGAAGACTTTTCATTTCTATGGACGTCGCTGCTTCAGTGTCGTCATAAATATATATTATTGATCATCTTTATCTAACTCCTCCCTCAGTGTTTAGTGTAGATGGAGAGGAGATACCTAAGAGAATATTTTATTTATTATTTTATTTATTATTTTATTTTATATTTACAATAGTATACCTTCATGTTTTATATCATTTATTATTTTATTTATTATTTTATTTTATATTTACAATAGTATACCTTCATGTTTTATATCATTTTATTTTATACTTATTATTTTATACCTTCATATTTGATATTATTTTACTTATTATTTTATTTTATATTTATTATTTTATAACTTCATTTTTTATATTATTTTATTTTATTTTATATTTATTATTTTATACCTTCATGTTTTATATTATTTTATATTTATTATTTTATACCATCATATTTTATATTATTTTATACCTTCATTTTTATATTATTTTATTTTATTTTATATTTATTATTTTATACCTTCATGTTTTATATTATTTTATATTTATTATTTTATACCATCATATTTTATATTATTTTATTTATTATTTTATTTTATATTTATTATTTTATACCATCATGTTTTATATTATTTTATATTTATTATTTTATACCTTCATATTTTACATTATTTTATTTTATATTTATTATTTTATAACATCATTTTTTATATTATTTTATTTATTATTTTATATTTATTATTTTATACCTTCATATTTTATATTATTTTATTTTACACTTATTATTTTATACCTTCATATTTTATATTATTTTATATTTATTATTTTACACTTATTATTTAATATTATTTTATTTATTTATTTTTATTTCATACCTTCATGTTACATATCATTTTTAGAGCCTATCACAGATATATTGGTATCAGTGTTTATGCTGTCCGATGTGCTGGTATTTTTTTTTATATTTAAGATATATAAGCTGCATTTTATGTATATTTAACCCTTTTTCCTAATTCAAGTTTACATATTAATTCATGGTTTCACAGCACTGATGTAAATTTTTTTTTTTTTTTTAAAGTTTATAGTTAAACTGTAAAATATCACAGCTTCCTTGTCTTACACATCTTTATCACAAGTGTTTGTTAAACACATTTGTGGAAAAAAGAAGGTGTATTTAGGAATATATTGTTCTATATTATACCCTGTCCATAAATGCTTTATTCTCATTTGCACTTTTAACCAATACAATGTTTTTATTATAACTGTATTAGGTCATGTGTTTAGTATCCTTATCTATCTACCTACCTATCTATCTATCTATCTATCTATCTATCTATCTATCTATCTATCTATCTATCTATCTATCTATCTATCTATGTATCTATCTATCTATCTATCTATCTACCTACCTACCTACCTACCTACCTACCTACCTACCTACCTACCTACCTATCTACCTACCTATCTACCTACCTACCTACCTATCTATCTACCTACCTATCTATCTACCTACCTACCTATCTATCTACCTACCTATCTACCTACCTACCTACCTACCTACCTACCTATCTATCTACCTACCTATCTACCTACCTACCTACCTACCTACCTACCTATCTATCTACCTACCTACCTACCTATCTATCTACCTACCTACCTACCTATCTACCTACCTACCTACCTACCTACCTACCTACCTACCTACCTACCTATCTATCTACCTACCTACCTACCTACCTACCTACCTACCTACCTACCTACCTACCTACCTATCTACCTACCTACCTACCTACCTATCTACCTACCTACCTACCTACCTACCTACCTACCTATCTATCTACCTACCTACCTACCTACCTATCTATCTATCTACCTACCTACCTACCTACCCATCTATCTATCTACCTACCTACCTATCTATCTATCTACCTACCTACCTATCTACCTACCTATCTATCTACCTACCTACCTACCTATCTATCTATCTATCTATCTATCTATCTATCTACCTGATGAACAGATGATTGCGTGCAGTGAAAGGACTGTTATTTTAATTCAACGTGTCTGTGAATAATTTGAATAGAAAAACATTAACGCAGACTGAAAGGTGTCACTGAGAGAGAGAAAAAAAATGTGAATTTGTGCAAGAAATGTAATCACTTGTGGTCTCTGATTAATAATCCATGTGCAGCAGCAGTTAACCGTATTTATAAGAAGAGTTACTGTGGATATGAATAATGTAAAAAATTAAGCTTATTAACAAGAGAGGGAAGAACTGGACGCACTGTTTTAATGTGTTCACAGCTTTAAAATGTGGTTTATTGTTAAGCTAAGTTCGGTTTGTTCTCTCATTTTCAGATTAAATCAAGAGCTAATTATCACCGCTGTTTATTAGATGAAGTTTAACAGGGAAAAGGCGGAGTGAGGGTGGTTTCCTCCAGGTTTTCCCCCCAGGAAATTCTTCAGTAGATGACTAACAATGACCACACTTCTGGGTGAAAAGAGACCTCTGCTCCTTGTTTCCTAAATTCTTCAATGTTTGTATCTTATAAACAGTGGAAGCTTCTTTTTTAATGGCATTAATGAAGGTAGTCCCGACCTCCTAGGAAAAACCTAAAAGTAACAGATGACGTCGCTGCTCAGAGATAAAGCAGCTATTTAAAGCTCGGAGGCGTCTTTCCAAAAATATTTCACCCCCTAAGTGTCTCTGCTCCACACATTCATCAGTTTTCACATTTTAAAAACAGCTTTAATGGACTTTTTTTTTTAGAGCGTTAAAACAGAAGGTATTGCTCATCAGGGTTGACCATTGTGAGAGTATTAAACATAAAGCTACAGTACAGTGGTCAAACCAGTTCATGTGCATTCTTATGTGGTTACTGCGAGACTCGTTTGCCAGTCAAATATTTTCGGTTGGGTTGACGAGCTGCCAACAAACCAAACCTTGGGTTCGCTCCGATCAGTTTAATAACAGATTTAAGTGTGGCTGCGATGTCACAACACGCATACACATGTTTTTTTTTTATATGTGTTTCTGTCAAGTCTAAATTTATGGAGGTAGATAATACAGGCGTTGCGTCAGAGTCAGTTTCCTCTGTTATTAGTGTGTCCTGAAGTGGTTTCAGTTTGGGTTTAATTCAGGTCAATATTACACTGTTACCCCAGCCAGCATGTCCATGTGGGCCCCATGTGGGTTAAATGGGGGCCACATGGGCACGGGCTTGAACTGGGCAGATTTTTGCGTGTCTCACATAGTTTCAGTAACATGTGAAGCCATTTAATGTCCATTTTGATCCCACTTAGACCCCATAGGGGTAAACATAGGGGGCCTACGTGGGTCTGATCCAGTTGGGCCGCACCTGAAACCCAGTCAGAACCCACTTGAAGCCCATATGGGCAAACACAGGTAGGGGTAGGTCTGGGCGATATCGGCAGAATCACAATATTTTTGATCAAATACCTCGATAATAGTGTAGGGACGACTATCAGTGCTTTCAAAAAATATTCACACAATGAGATTTGTGATAATTAATCATCAGTAATGTGGAAATAATGACTTAATGGATAAAGGCGGGTAATAGAACAATCTGTTATGATCAGAAAATCCACATTTTTACTGTAATGCAGCCTTTAAAAGCAGGAAAAGACACTTTAACACAATATTCAAAACCTGAGACGATATCTATAAATATCACGATATCGATCATATTGATTTATTGCCCAGCCCTAATGTGAAGCCATGTGGGCCTGACTGTATGAGCCCCATAAGGGATGTAAGGGGGCTAAGTGGGCATGGGCATAAACAGGGCAAATTGTATGGACCCCATATTGTTTCAGAAACATGGCCCCAACATAAGGTCCATTCTGATCCCACTTAGACCCCATATGGGCAAACATATGGGGTCTACATGTGTTGCTCACCCAGAGTCACCATGGCAACTGCAGACGAACCCAGCTGGGGGCCATGTTTACAGCCCATATTTAACCCTTATGGGGCCCACATGGGCATGCTGGCTGGCTGGGAGACGACCGGTTTGAGCTAGATAACGACTGAAGTGAAGAAGTCTGCTTTATGTTTCCGCTGATTCTGTTTTCACATCCTATCAGATTGAAGGTAAAACCCTTTTCAGGCGCGTCCATAGTGGAATACGTCAGAGCTTTCAACACAAATATGAGGTTTCCACTCATAATTACGACCTAAATGCTGATACTGTCAATTACAGTAAGGTTGGGTTGAGGTTAAGCTCAATGGAAGTACGAATCAAATAAGAAACATGCTTACAGGAACAAAACACCTGTAATAATTGGTGTTTTGTTTATCTTCTTATACTGAGTCCAAACACAGCATCAGTAATAGGAACTTATAACTTATAATGTCAGGCTTTTTTTGTTGTTTTTGGTTCCTTTTGTGTAATTTTTACTCTTCCTCTTTTTGGTTTTCTGGTTAAAAACCACTGATGAAAGTTTCAAAAAGCCCCAAAATGCTGCTTGACTGAACTGAAACCCAAGCGAGCTATAAATAGCATCTTCTACAGTCTAACATTGTAAAAAAAAATAATGCATGTTGGCTTTAACACCAACATTTCCCAACCACTTCATGTTAAAATAAAAAATAAAGTCTTTTTCTTCTCTTATCCTATACATAGGGTGGATTCGGGTAATATGGGACACTTTTGCAATTCTGACTTGTTTACCTTATTTACATATTAATCCATTACATTATATCAACACCTAATATCATTATGAAATTCCTTGTTTAATCAGAAGACCATTTTATATTGTACTCAAAAGGAAAATGGCACATATATTAATGTTCCTTGTGTCAAATGGTTTCAGAATTTGTAGGTTTTATAATGTGGGATGCTAGTTTTTAAGCTTGGAAATACTTTGATTTATGCAAAGCAGCCTTATCTGCCAAAACTTTCTAAAAAATGCACGTACCCATATTTGGTCTTTTAATTCTGTTGGCCTTCATGTTTTCACATAACTGAATAGAAAAAGAGATAAATGCACTAAAGCCTAGTTGTCCCACATTAATCAATGTCCCACATTATCCTAATCCATCCTATTAAACCACAACTACTGCAGGAAACAATGAAGAAATACACATGTAAGCCAATTAACATGCTACTAGTTATTTTAATTTTTAGAAAAGGGACAATATTTAGGATTAGATGTCATAATAAATGATAAAATAACTTAGCTATAGACTGTATTTACTTGTTTACAAACTACACTTATTAGTCTTAACAATACAAACTATTAAAGTAAAGTTAAAGCTCAATATAATAATAGTTTTTGGCATTTTTTAAATATTTCTTGTCTGACGTTATTTATTATTTGGAGGCTTTTTTTAGTCACAGCTGCTGTTGAGACTGTGAGAAAAATGAGGAGGCTTAAAAAAAAAAAAAATACAGCAAGTTGAACTCAACACACGCAAAAAGAAGAAAGAAACTTTTTTTCTTTTTTTTTTTTTTTAAATGTGAAAGAGGAAAAAGGAGAAAAGTTATGTTGGACTCACCGCCTCCCAAACCCAGCAGCCTGCAGATATCTCTGGTGAACTTCATCAGGTTTTATAACATCCAGCATTATCCACAAACACACACTCATGAAATGTAATGTTTATGAATCTCCGGTTAACGCTGTCCGCTCTCCGGTTAAGCTCCCGGTTCATGAGGAAGGAGAAGTCTCGCTGATCCTCCGCCTGTCTGTCTGTCTAGTCACCGTCACTGTGAAGCTGCGCGCTGTAATACTAATACTAATACTACATCCGGTGCTTCACAATAAAACGACGTTCTAATTTTTTTAGAACTACTTCCGTTACCTGTCTTCTTCAAAATAAAACGCATGAGAGGATTGAGGTTAAATATCTTTTTTATGTTTTAAAAATGTTAATAAAATACTCAGATTTGAATAATATTTTATAAAAAATAAGTTAAAGGTGCAGTGTATTATGATGATGTATTTTCTTTAAACTTTTTTTTCCTCAAATTTTTACTTTATTTTATTTTACAATTTTGAATATTTTTTACTCTAAATATTACAACTTCTCAAATTATTACAACTATTCTTTCAAAAATGTTACTTTATTTTATTTTTAAAATGTTGAATATTTTTTCAGTTAATATTACAACTTCTCAAATTATTACAACACACACACACACATATATATATATATACACACATATATATTTCACTTTAAATCTGTGCAATAACAATAAGAACTCAGGTAAATTATCACTCAACACTAATTATTTCTCTTGTACATAATGTCACTATCATTATTTATTATTAATTATTTAATATTTATCGTTATTATTATTATTATTATCACCATCATCATCAGTTTTATTATTTCATATGTTTTACTATAATTGTTTTTTATTGCTTTTGTATTTATTATTTATTGTCTTTTTTATTATCACTCTTCTATTTTTACTATCCACTTTGCTGCTGTAATAATGCAAATTTCCCCACGGTGGGACTAATAAAGGAATATCTTATCTTAAAAAATTACAACTCCAAAAAATTTTACATTTTTTCCTCAAAATTTAACTTAATTTTATTTTACAAATGTTGTATATTTCTTCTCTTAATATTACAACTTCTCAAAATGCATGTGAGAGCTTGGACAGAAATGGAATATAATAATCATAAGTATGTTTTAATGAGCGTATAATCACCTGATATTGTGTTTTCATTACCTTCCAATGAGCCCTAACAAACCAAACACTGACTCTAGAAATGGCCTATTATATTTCATAGCCACAGAAGGAAGGGAGGAAAGAGAGAGAGAATGAGGGATGACGTTAAGGATAAGGTGAGCAAACAAATCTGGGAAGGAGAGAGTGAGTCAAAGTGTATTCATTTGATTTCAATCTGCTTCCTCAATGCTATGCCACTAAATCTTACACACTTAAATTATCTTGTTAAATTCTTTCTGCTCCTTCTCCCTAATTAAAAAACTCAGAATCTACGAATGTGTAACTATTTTTCATCTCAAAAGTTTAACTGCTGGATAACAAGATGTCTCCTACTTCTTCTTTTCTAAAGTCCATTCTCAGTGTTTGTGCTCTGGAGGCTTTGAGTTTCCTCTTCATGTTTTGTGTAAGTTGAATATTGAACCAGGATTGGTTTCCAAACTATATGAGATGCCACAAATCCTGCTAGTGGCCCTCGCTCTCATCCAGGACAAAGGTTAATAAACGCAGATTAATATAAAAACAGCCTTCTAGTATCAGACTCTGCAGATCATTCTGCAAACTGAAGCTCAAACATCCAACTGAAGGAACAAGAAGAAACATTTTTCTTTTTCTGAGCAGAGCTTATGTTGATGAGCTTATAATTGACCCCGTCTGTTTTGACTGTTCCTTCTTTCTTTCCTCCCTTCCTTCCTTCCTCCCTCCCTCCTTCTCTCTTTCTTTCCTCCCCCCTACCTTCCTCCCTTCCTTCTTTCCTCCCTCCTTTCCTTCCTTCCTCCCTCCTTTCCTTCCTTCTTCCTCCGTTCCATCCTCCCTTCCTCCCTTCCATCGTTCCTTCTTCCCTCCCTTCCTTCCTTTTTCCTCCCTTCCTTCCTTCTTCTTCCCTACCTTTCTCCCTTCCTTCCTTCTTCCTCCCTACCTTTCTCCCTCCTGTCCTTCCTCCCTCCTTCCTCCCTACCTTCCTTCCTTCCTTCTTTCCTTTCCTCATTTCCTTTCTTCATTTCCTTCCTCCCTCCGTTCCTCCTTCCTTTCCTTCTGTCTTCCTCCCTTCCTCCCTCCCTCCTTCCTTTCCTTCTGTCTTCCTCCGTTCCATCCTTCCTTC
>NC_084971.1:32134694-32187194 GCF_963691925.1 Scomber scombrus
ACATACAGTAGCTGTAAGGTTAAAAAGGTCAAAATCAATCATAAAAACATCATAAGTACTCTGTTGTGAGGATAGATTTGATGTATTGGGTGTTAAAATGTCCAAAAATTGTGATTCCTGGACTATATGGGAATAACAGTGATGATGATAACAGCAGCTGAGTGCATTACAGTGGATCACGTGCAGTCAAGCTTTCAGATAACAAGTCAGTTTAGTTAGTATATTAATCAGAAGTGTTTTAACCATTCTTAAATAAACCAAATATGAGATGCTTAGTAGGGCTGGGCGATATGGACAAAATTAAATATCACGACATTTCTGACCAAATACCTCGATATCGATGTTGCAACAATATTATAGAGATGGTTGTTGATGCTTTAACAACATATTAATTATTATAATGTGGATGTAATGACAAAGTGGGTAAAAGGTGAATAACAGAACAGCTAGAACAGTCTGGTAAGTTCAGAAAATTACATATTTTACTGTAATGCAGCTTTAAAACCAGGAAAAGACGATTCTGATGACATATCGCGATATTACGATATCTAGCCTCATATCACGATATTGATGAGGGAAATACCGTTTTTACCATTCTGCATTTGGATTGATTACTGGAGTTTCTTGTTGCATTACCAACTTACAAAACAGACTATTATACATTATACTATTACATTATGTTGTGATATAGGGCGGGGCAATATATTGATATTATACCGATATCGTGATATGAGGCTAGATATCGTAATATCGCGATATGTCATCAGAGTTTTCCTGGTTTTAAAATTGCATTACAGTAAAATATATAATATTATCTGAACATACCAGACTGTTCTAGCTGTTCTGTTATTTACCTTTTACCCACTTTGTCATTATATCCACATGACTGATGATTATTTATCAAAAATTTCATAGGGTAAATATTTTGTTAACCTTTGTGTCGTCCTCCCTTCTTTCTTTTCTTCTTTTCCTTCGTTCCTTCCTTCTCGTCCTTCTTTTCCTTCCTTCCATGTGTCTTTCCTTCCTTCCTTCCTCTCTTCTTTTACCTCCTCCTTCCTTCCTTCTTCTCTTCCTTTCTTTCATCCTCCCTTCTTTCCTTTCTTCTTTTCCTTCCTTCCTTCCTTCTCGTCCTTCTTTTCCTTCCTTCCTTCCATTTGTCCTTTCTTTCATCCTTCCTTCCTTCCTTCCTTCCATGTGTCCTTCCTTCCTTCCTTCCTCTCTTCTTTTACCTCCTCCTTCCTTCCTTCCTTCCTTCCTTTCATCCTCCCTTCTTTCCTTTCTCCTTTTCCTTCCTTCCTTCTCGTCCTTCTTTTCCTTCCTTTCTTCCTTCCTGCCTTCCTTCCTTTCCTCCTTCTTGTTTTGTCTTCCTTTCTTTCATCCTTCCTTCCTTCCTTCCATTTGTCCTTCCTTCCTTCCTTCCTTCCTTCCTTCCTTCCTGTCTTTCTTTTCTAGACTAGATATCGTCTTAGATTTAGGATATCGTAATATCGCGATATGTCATCAGAGTCGTCTTTTCCTGGTTTTAAAGTATATAATATTTTCTGAACCTACCAGACTGTTCTAGCTGTTCTGTTATTCACCTTTTACGTACTTAGTCATTATATCCACATTACTGATGATTATTTATCAAACATTTCATAGTGTTAATATTTTGTTAAAGCATCAACAGTCATCTCTATAATATTGTTGTAATATCGATATCGAGATATTTGGTCTAAAATATCGTGATATTTGATTTTGTCCATATCGCCCTATTGTGATATTTATATGTAATTTATAAAAATTCAACAATCACAGTAATGGAAGTTTTTGGCTGATCCAATATATATACCAGCAATTCAACAAGCAAAAGTCCTCTGCAAGTATTTCAATAGCTGATCAATCATTTCAGTGATTTTTCATGCAAGGATTTGAAATATTGTCTAGTTTCAGTTTCTCAAATGTGACGATTTGCTGCTTTTCTTTGTCAGATATAGTCATTTAAATACTTTTGGACTGTTTAAATGGCATTTTTTTCACTATTTTGAATATTTTACAAACTAAACGATTAATCGAGAATATAACTGGCAGATTCATTGATGATAAAAAAGCTCCAATACATACCAAAAAAACATCTCATTCAAAAATTCACATTCATGCAAAAGTCTTTAAATGCAATATCTCTATAAACTGCTCTATAAAATGTCTCACACAACCAGTTATATAAGGGAGAACTACCTCGGTATAAATGATATTAGGTTAAAAAAAAAAAAAAGGGAAAAAGTGGTGCATTGCTTCTTTAAATCAAGTGTGGGACATGTAGACTAAACTAATAAGTGAACTAATCATACAAGTATGTAGTGATGTTTATTAAAGTATTTAAAAGACAAACAGAAACTCCATTAATTCCACTTTTAAAGCAGTTTATTAAGTATATGAGATATGATGTTGTGGGAAACTTTGTTGAACTTTAAGTCATGATCTAAATATCTGAATATAAAAAATGTTCTTTCAATATGAGATGACATTTATATGTAATTTCTGTTGTGTATATTTGGACAGAGCAGTGTGAATGTGACTCTCTCTCTCTCTCTTTCTCTCTGCTCTTTGACAGTGTGATCGTCACCAGTCTGATCCTCACAGCCGTCTGCTGCTACCTGTTGTGAGTACAAACTCTCAGTCTCTTATTCCTTAGTGTAAAGCTGCTGCAGTATGATTTAGCATTTTGATATGACTGCTGAACCTGTAGCTTTTTATTATTCTTGCTCAATCACGCTTAAAAAACACCATAAATTCAGCATCTTTCCTTGCAAATTTCCCTTCAGTTGGACTAATAAAGTAATATCTCATCTTATGCTCTTTATGAATCCCAACTGGCTGTAGTTTTTCCACTGCTTTTGCATAAAATGGAGGTTTCCTCACTTTAAGCGCTGGCAGTTCAGTACATATGCATGATAGGAATGAGAAGGGAAGATCAAATGAAGATTAAGTCACATGGCTTTAAGACATCTGAAAAATTAGAATTTAACAGCTGAGCAACGTGAGATGAAGGCCTGAGAGAAATAGTTTCTTTCAAGACGACATTCAGACAGAACGAGAGACGATGCTGGAAAGTTACAAGACACACACACACACACACACACACACACACACACACAAGACTTTTGCACAGTTCCAGCTTGATGTCAAAAGAGGCATTCAGGAAAAATTAAAAACATGAAAATCTACTTCAAGTGGAACGAGATGTTAATCAGAGGCTAAGACTGCGACCGACTTGCCAGCTGCAGGCCAGGCTGTCAGCCAGGCGGAGTACCAAAATTACAGGCCGACATCATGGTGACGAAACAGAGAAAGAAACGATTGGAAGTACAAGAGTTAAGAGTCAGATCCGAACAGTGTAAACCCAAGAGACATCATATCCAGTTCAGTTTATTACCAGATAACAGCTTGAGGTCTGGACCCAAAAGTTTGGTGTTAATACAAAAAAATGGTCTGACAAATGTCCCGAGAAACTCCAAACAGACTTTCTTTGAGCATGATGTGCAGTCATGGTGATGGAGGAATACCAAGTGCTTCAAGAGAAAGTTTATTTCCAGGATTTGCATGAAAGAAAGATGTACTACAACACCACCAAAGCTGAGAGATATGATAATGGAGGCTAATCAGTGAAATAATGATGCCATAATCACCTAAACAGTATCATAACTAATCCCTGAAGATACTTTGGGTCTATTCATAGAAAAAACTGTCCTCTGAGCTATTAACAATCAGTCTTTAGATTAACAATAATACGACTAATTTCTTGGGAAATGCTAAAACATATCCTTGACTTTCTGTATCTTGATATGCATTATGTGTCATTATTCTGCCACTAGAGGGAGCTCCAACTCTAGTGATGAATGCATTGATTGTACTGTGCAGGATATAAATTATAGAATAGAAACCTCAGAGCATCCAGTTTAGAAATTGCTAAAATGTGATCACTTGTTATATCAAACTTTGCTTTTATGCAACACAAAGTCTGCCTAATTAACATACATTATAGGCTTTTTCCATACTTTCTTGACATTTTACCAGGATATACGGTAATATGAAGGCTTTAGGGTGCATGATACCGTATTGTCTAGAAGTGATGCGACTGAGAAAGGAGCAAACTCCTGACCTTACCTGTTCAGCAGGTATCACAGCAGAGAAACAGCTGAATAAATGATCAGAAACAAAGTTATTGAAGGGCACAAAATGATGTCAGCTGAAATAAATAAAAGTCTAGCGAGTTTAATTCACCATAAACATAACAAGACACAAATATCTCATATTTTGGCGCAAATTTTCAGCTTAAATGACAACGTTTAAGTCACATCCTCATCCGCAGTCGTCCCTTCCTGTCGAGATAACGAGCAGAAATACGAACAGCGCCACTCTGCCGTTGCAACTCATGTTGTGGTCAGAGGTGGAATTACATGCTGCTTTCAAGTGCTCCTCGTAAACTGCAGCTTTAGGATAAGATAAGGTGTATATTTATTGATCCAACTCGACACAGCAGTATAGTGGAAGTACAGTAGTAGCGTAAGGGTGAAAGTGATACAAAAATTAATAAAATAATATACTATATACAATAAACAATCTCTGTATCCCTGAGATTTACATAGAAAGGACAGCCTCAGTCTTTTTTTTATCAATCAATCAGTCAAACTTTATTTATATAGCACCTTTCATACAGACAAGCATAGTTCAAAGTGCTTTACAGTTAGTTGATTGACAAACTGATAATAAGAGAGTAAGTGACAAAATAAAATAAATGTTTAAAAAAAAGGAATAAAAACAAAAAAAAATTAAAGACAAAAATTTAGACCAATGCACGCAAGAGAAAATAAATATGATAAAAATGTTTAAAAATGTAAATAAAATAAGTAAAATAAGAGAAAAGGTTTATAAAAAGTTAGTAAAAAATTAGGTTAAAACTGATTTAAAAAACAATAGAAAAGTAGAATAAAAGATGTCATTTAATAAAAGCTTGGACTAAAGCTAAGAAAGTTAAGAAAAAGATTAAAAGACAAAAGAAATAGACAAATAAAATTGATAAGAAGATACAAAAGCATAGTTAGTGGGAGTGGGAGGTACTGGGAGCTGTGGTGTTGTGCAGTCTGATGGCTGATGGCATGAAAAAGCCTCTTCAAGCACTTTGAGGCACGTGGCTGGATGAGTCTGAGGCTGATCCTGCTCCTGAGCTCCCGATACACCCGTAGATATATTAGTGTTGCATGACTCCATGATTGTAGAGACTGTAGACATTTATACTGCAGCAGAAACTGTTTTACTAGAGAGTCCAAAGAGGCCAAGAAACGACAAGCCTTTAAAATGCTCCATTTAATTTACTACACTTTTCATTGTCAGTGTGACTTCTCAGCAGCTGCATCAGGTTGAACTCAGAAGTAGCTTCGCATTGCGGTCGCCAGCCATCAATAAACTGATGTTCGCCTTCTTTTAGACCTCCAAATAGCTTTTATAGTCAGTTAGTTAATGGACTTGCTGCAGATATGTGTTTTGTCGGATATAGAGTTCTTGTGGTGATTAAAATATTAGGATAACCTACTGAAATATTGGCCCCAAACTGCAGCAATAAAATCAAGCTTGTAAAAAAATATGATATAATTTACAATTTAATAATAAAATGTGACCTTATATTAACATATCAGATCATCTTGTTGATAACCTTTCCCTCTCTGTGTCTCCTCAGCTGGTTGATAGCGATTCTGGCCCAGGCCAACCCTCTGTTCGGCCCTCAGCTGAAGAATGAAACTATATGGTACCTGCGCTACTTCTGGGAGTAAACCAGGTGAGGTTTGTCAGGATGAAGGTTGAAGATGAACACGCTGAGGTCTGTGTGGCCGTCAATTCGGTACTTCCTCAGGAACTGGTAGTTAAATTGGGTTCACAATGCAGAGAGAGAACACAATAGTGTGTTGAAGTGTCTCAGAGCTTCTCACTTTCTTACCTACCTCAACATACTGAATACCACCAACCAAACCAATACCTAAGAGCCTCTGTTTATCTAAAATATGATCATTCTTATTTAAAACTCTGCCCTCTCACATCAAGTTTCATTAATAAAAACAAACCTGAATTACCACCAATATCACATTCCCCACTACAGACAACTACCTTTTCCATTATACAGTTCTAGCACTACTCGGCTCAACTCGACTTGACTCTACTCAGTTTGGTACCAGGTACGTCGTTTTCCATTACTTCATAGTACCTCCTCAACATGGGCGGGGTCACAGGAACGTCTGCACCTCATCGAAGGACCACAGTGTAGTTTTGCACATAGGACCCATGTTAACTCGCGTGGAACTCCTTTATTTAAAAATGGCGGGTTTTGATTCTTGTGTGGGACGTCAAGCTCTTGACTCTTCCAGTGACGACACTCTCTGACCAATCAGTGGCCGGCAGTCTGTTGACGTCACATTTTAGTATCGGCTCGGCTCGCTTGGAACCTCGCCAGAGCAGATACTAAAACAAGCACCAGGTACCAGGTACTATCCCTAATGGAAAAGCAAAAAAAGTCGAGTAGAGTCGAGTCGAGCCGAGTAGTGCTAGAACTGTATAATGGAAAAGCCCCATTAGTGCTGACTACTCACTGGAGGACTATTAATCTAATATTAATCTAAACTCTATTATTGTGTAATAATATAACCCGTGTGCCGTAAAATAGATTTAATTGTTTACATGTGGCTTACTGTTACAGCTAAACATTGCTACTATCTGCTGCGTTTGCACCTTTTATATTGCATATTGCACTTTATCGCCCTTATTGATTACTTCTAATGCATTTATTATGTCTTAAATGTTGTTATGCCTCGGGGAGTGCTATCTAAATTTCCTTTTATTGTTGACTGACCCTCAATAGAATGACAATAAAGCTACTACTACTAGTTATTTAAGATGAAAATAATAACATTAAATGCTAATTTTACTTACATGTGTAGTTTTTTTTATAAATGTCAATCTTTGCTGCCCCCTAGTGGTCATATAATCACATAAAATCTACTCATAGCAGATTTAAACTCTTAATTAATATATCTGGAAAGACTTTAAATCTATATAGTAAAATAAAAAATCCTGATTGGACCTTTAAGGTGAGAGTGTAAATAAAATAATACTTAAAGCTATTTCAGCTCTTTATAATGAAAATAATAACACTAAATGCTAATTTTACTTAAATATGTGGAATTTTAAATATGTCAGTCTTTAGCGCCCCTCGGTGGTTGTATAATCACTTTTTAAAAAATTTACACATAGCAGCTTTAAAACTCTTAATTCATGTATCTGGAAAGACTTTAAAGACTTTAAATCTATATTGTAAAGCAGCTCTAAGCTATTTCAGTAAGTCATACGGGGGAAAAATGCAGATATTTTAAAGATAATGAGAAGCATTTTGTTTTTTGGGAGTCTTTTATATTCATTCTGCTTCTCTGCACCAACAGTTTTCGCCCCTTCAGGGTTCGTATTGTATTCGACTGTTTGCAAATCAAAAACAGCTCCGTTTATCTCTCTTTCTGTCTCTGAATGCAGCGAAAAAAAGGAAAATGCATGCTGCTAAATCAGCCGTGAATATTTATCAACTCTGTGTAAAAAGAAAGAAAATCACTGAGCTTTTTCACTTTTTTTGTGCATTTTTTAAAAGGTGTGTTTTGCCCCCGAGCGCCTGACGCTTTTGTACCACGCAGTACTCTGAAAAGCTTTCTAAAAAAAAATTTTTTTAAAGGGGGGGGGGGGGTGCTGCAGTTCACTTTCACAAACCTGCTGTTTCTCATTTTGCTTCGATTTTTGCTGCTCAATTTTCATATCCAAGAACATTTAAGATGATTCACTCTCTCTTTTTCTCTTTTTCTCTCTTTCTATCTTTTTTTTTTTTTTTAGGACGTTCCTATCCTCCTCTTCCTCCCCCTTCGTCACCTTCTCACCTTCCTCCTGGTTTGCTGGACTTACTTTCAACGTGACGCCTGACCATTAAACACACCCACACATTCACCTCGGATCTGCATAATTAATGGATCATCTCATAAGTTGCAGCATTTTTTATTTAATGTTTTTAAAAAAACTCAAAAGTCAATGTTTGGTTTTCTTTTCAGCTTTAGGGAATATTAAGTATTTTATTAAGGCGGTTTATTTGTGTCAGGATTTTTTTTTTTATGTCGTCATCTGTTAGGAATAGATATTAATCTCTCATCTCTGAAATGTGCAATCCTTTTAACACTTTAGCTTCCTCTGTTTACATTTTCCTTTTATCTTATTTTTTTTTAGTTTTGTGTTGCTGTCATCAGGGAACGTACATTTTATAAGTGTTTGTATTTATTTTGGCCCGCTGACACTGATGTAAGTTCGCTGTAATTGCCTCAGTGTCCGCGCGGTCTTGTTATATAACTGTTATTATCTGTGATGTAATTGTGTGTGTGTGTGTGTGTGTGAGTGTGTGTGTGTGTGTGTGTTTGAGTGAGTGTGTGAAGAGTTCATTACTGCGAGTGCTTGGACCGCGGCCATGAGAATCTCCCGAAACCATAAAAAGTGAAGAGCGATTCCCTCCACTTTAGGCCACTTCAGCATGAAACTCCCTCCCACATTCCCCTCATGCTCTACACCGTGGAGGTCCTCGTTGCCATGGTGATCTCATCGCCCAATTCAAGTCCTTTAACCACTCAACCCCCTTTTCTTTTCTTTTTTTTTCTCCTTTTTTTTTTTTTTTGTTGATGAAAGCTCGCCCATTCTTGCCAGCCTGGTGTGCAGATGTACTGTAGGGATTTGAAGCTGCCGATAGATAGATATCATGTCTCTTTTAAGATTTTAAAGTTAGAAGTTTTATTCCCTTCCTCCCTAAACAAAATCATTTCTAATGTCCCCCCCCCCACTTTAACAGTAAGAGCAGTCCTTAGTTATTCTTTTAGCTTCAGGAAACAATAAAAAATGTTAGTTTCAAACCCCCAAAAAAAGAGAAGTGAAAGAAATAACGTATTAAAATGAAGACTAATCATTGTAGTTAATAGCTGTGATTGAGCTCTATTATCACTTTAGTCATGGCTCAATTTCACAATGTGTTTATATGCATTTTGATTTCTGTTAACGTCACCTGGAAGGGGTCAGTTGCCGAAGGCCGTGGTTATCTCTGTGGACCTCTGCAGCCTCCGTCAAGAGCGACAGGTGTAGCTAAACACACTCTGTCTATCACTGAAATGTCATTAGCTTGGCAGTCTGAAAGCTAGCAGTTAATTAATGATGATTTTCCTTTTTTTTTGAGGCCAGACATTTTTGTTCTGGAGAGGAAGTCGCCGACACTGCCAGAGTTAGTGGTTGTTCCTGCGTCTACTGATGAACGCCCACGTAATAGAAAGTGTTACGTTCCTTCCTGCTTTTCAAACTTGAAAAAAAGTCGCCTGTTTCATCATTAATAACGTCTTTGAACATCTTCTGGCTTTAATAAGATGCTGGTTTGACACACATATACACAACGCATGCGTCCTGATACATCAGAGAGCATTTCGTCTCAGCTGCCAGCCGCTACCACAACTACACCTCCCTCCTCCACTCCTAATCTCCAACCCTCCCTCCCTCCTCCTCCTTCTCCTTCCTTCTCCTTCCTTTACGCTCTACCTCCCCTTATTCTCCTTTCTAAAACCACTTTTGCTTCAGCCAAAAAAAATCAAAATCAATATACAGCTACTTTTTAGAAAGACCAAATTGCGTTGTATCTTTTCCTCCAGCCCTCCTCGGTAGTTGTGGTTAGCGGCACGCATCTTAAAGGCAGATGCCCCGGTGTACTCTGTTAAATCCCAGCAAAGCATCGTGGTATTATGTCTGACTTTGTCCAATTTCAAGTGAACCAGAGCCTCGATAAAGAAACGTTACAAGATCTCACAGACAGCTCAGCTATTAGGCAATTTTGGTATTCTCAGTCTGAACCTTCCAGCTTAGCGATGTTGGCAGAAAGTCAAAACCAATCTGATACGAGGTCATGTAACTTAAGCTCCATGCTGTGTTTTCCTGTCTTGTGTTAACACCAGAACACACGAGGACAAAAGTTGAATATGAGCATCAATCCAGACTGTGGGTTTTGTTGCTGTCACTTCAGGATATACAGAAATGTACTACTGCCTATCAGATGTAAGATATAAATCCTTCTGTTTTGGCGTTTGTTTCCTGGAGTCAGTTCGAATTATATTCATGGTTCAACAGTCTACAGTGAAGCTTGCCCATATGAGAAATCTAGCTACTGACTTTCCCAATTTGGCAAATGGTAAAATTCAATTAAAAAAATATTTCAGTCCCACGGCATAGCCCCCCCCCCCCCCCCCCCCCCCCTCCTCTTTGCAGGCATCTAATCAAAAAGCAAACTGAGTAGGCTAGTAGAGCAGGGTGATGCATGAAAAAACAAACGTCTCTCAGGATTATGTGAGCGCCGTTAAATAGAGGAATCGGTGGAGCGTGAAGTTTTTTAACGTCTCGAGAACGAAAAATCATTAAAAGATGGAAATCAGGAGGCTTGGAGTGGAAGAAATGAGTCTTAAGAGTCATAGCATTGCTTCACATCTATCACCATTCATTCTAGTCTTTTGTTGCTATTTGATAACTGCTTATAAATACAACTATTTGTATGTTGGGGGCAAGTAAAAATGGACTTCAGGCAAGTAGATTTAACGTTCATTGTCAGTTGAATGATCGGGCAACAATCAGTTTTCACTCATCCAAACTAAAAGCAGTGAACGTTCCACTTTGTCACATCATCATCCCGTCCAAACGAGCTCCTAAAAATAACAAATTCTTGTTTTTTTTTTATATTTTGTTGTTCAGATGAATTTGTTCAGTTCTTTTAAAAACTGGCTGCAGTCTCTGTCAAATATCCCTGGCACCATAGATGGAGATTGGGGATAGTTTTGTGTGTGTGTGTGTCTGGTAAGAGTCACCATGGTAACAAACATTTTAATCACAGATCTAATTGTTTGGTGGAGACGAGATCCTATATGTGACCTTGTATTAGTGTAAAGTGAAATGCTTCTGTGTGTGAAACTGAATTAAAAAAAAAGAAGAAGAAATTTTGTCTCATACGATCCTGATTCACTGTTAACGTTATTAACATTCCTCGGGAGCGAGCTGGAATCTGTGTTTCTGCTGTGAGCCAGACTCTTAACCCTCCTGTTGTCCTCGAGTCAGAGAAGGAAGGGAGGAAGAAGGAAGGAAAGGAGGGAGGAAGGTCGTCTTCTCGGGTCAAATTGACCTCGTCTGTTTTGACTGTTCCTTCTTTCCTCCCTTCCTTCCTTCCGTCTATCCTCCCTCCCTCCTTCTCTCTTTCTTTCCTTCCTTTCTCTCTCTTTCCTTCCTTCCTTCTTTCCTTCCTCTGTCCCCCTTTCTCCCTTCCTTTCCTTCCTCCTTCTCTCTTTCTTTCCTCCTCCCTTCCTTCTTTCCTCTGTCCTTCTTTCCTTCCTTCCTTCCTTCCTCCCTTCCTCTTTTCCTTTCTCCCTCTCTCCCTCCTTCCTTCTTTTCTCCCTCCTACCTTCCTTCCTTCCTTCTTTCCTCCGTCCTTCCTTCTTTCCTTCCTTCTTTTCTTTCCTCCCTTCCTTCCTTCCGTCTATCCTCCCTCCCTCCTTCTCTCTTTCTTTCCTTCCTTCTTTTCTTCCTTCCTCCCTTCTTTCCTTCCATTTTCCTTCCTCCCTCCTTTCCTTCCCTTTTCCTTCCTTCCTCCCTCCTTTCCTTCCGTTTTCCTTCCTCCCTCCCTCCTTTCCTCCTTCCTCCCTCCTTTCCCTCCTTTTTACTTCCTCCCTCCCTCCTTTCCTTCCTTCTTCCTCCCTTCCATCCTTCCTTCCTTGACTCGAGGACAACAGGAGGGTAAAGTGATTTTCCTTTCTGGAGAATGTCCGCGGTAAAAAAAAAATAAATAAAAAAGTTTTACTGGAGGTTAATTGTATCACTTAAAGTCCTAAAAAGAACATTTTAACACAGTTGTTAAAGTGTCGACCTTCCCGAAGCGCCTCTGTTGATTTTGGAGAGAAGGAGGGGTTGAGGCAGTTTTTGAGCAAGTTACCTTGGCGATCAAGGACAAGGTTGACTTCCACACAAAAGACAAGCACACATGACTCATACATACTCAACTCACTCACTTCTATCAGGCACTGAGCTGAAACGCTTCCCGATGAAGACCTAAAAGGAGTAAAAGCTGGTGTATATTCTGTCAGAGCCTCTGAACCTCTCATAACACCTTCCCTGTAATTTCTTTTCTTTTTAAAGAAACAATAATTGAACATTCACACCTGCTCCACACTTTGATTGGCCAGCTGTGCAAAGGTGTGACTTTCTCTCTCACACAACTATTTCTGTCACTTTTCTCACTGATTCTACATAAACAGACAAACAAGTGCAATCACCCTGTGTGAGGCTATACTTGATTTAAATGTTCACATCAGCAAGCTCACATGCATAAACAATGATAATGCAGATGTAATGTTTACCATCTTCATCAGGTTTCAATCAAGTTTGAATGTTCGCACTAAACACACAAAGAAGAGACGAGGCTGATGGGAATGTCATGAGTTTAGCTGTTACTTGGTTTTAAATTAAACTATTAAAGCAGATGATGGTGCTAGATTCATCCTCTGAGGATCTTAACCCTCCTGTTGTCCTCGAGTCAAGGAAGGAAGGGAGGAAGAAGGAAGGGAAGGAGGGAGGGAGGAAGGAAGGAAAAAGGAAGGAAAGGAGGAAGGAAGGAAGGTAAGAGGGAGGAAGGGAGGAAGGAAGGAAAGAAGGACAGAGGAAAGAAGGTAGGGGGGAGGAAAGAAAGAGAGAAGGAGGGAGGGAGGAAAGAAGGAAGGGAGGAAGGAAAGGAAAGAAGGAAGGAGAAAAGGAAAGAAGGAGGTAGGGAGGAAGGAAGGACAGAAGGAAGGAAAAAAAAGGGGGATGGAGGAAGGAAAGAAGTAAGGGAGGAAAGAGAGAGGAAGGAAAAAGAGAGAAGTAGGGAGAGAGGAAGGAAGGGAGGAAAGAAGGAACAGTCAAAACAGACAGGGTCAATTTGACCCGGGAGGACGACACGAAGGTTAAATGTGTGCACCGATTCTCACAGCCATACATCCAATAGTCGACCTCATCGTGGCACGAGAGGAAACGTTATTAGGGTTCATGATCTGGGAACCATGAACATCTGAGCCAAATGTTGTTGAATAGATGCTGCGATACATTACGGTGTATGTGAAGACTTTGGCCTGCTGGTGGCGCTGGATCACCAAAGTCATCGTTTCCTCTGGGTGACTCTGAGCTACAAATGTCAACCTCATGGCAGACTTGTAGTCAAGACCGCCTAAACCGTGACCAAGACACTACCAAGACCCGAGAGTATCAAGACCAAGACCAAGACAGACCAAGTCAAGACTGAGACCAGTTGAGACCGAGACCGAGACTGAGACCGAAACCCCCCCCCCAAAAAAACAGTTACACCATATTTTGCATGAGTTGTAGAACATAAGCACCATACTGGGTTCAGCTGCTAGGTATAAATATTAGATTGTATTATTTCAACTACAGGCACAACAATACAGAGACAGTGCATGTCTTGTGTGTGAACTCACTGTAAATGTTTTCGCCGATAGGGTTGAGATCTAATATGTGTGGCAACTGCACTATTAGAGGATTGACTCTTGAGCGCTGTTAAGGACTGACATGATTACTAACTAGTCCCAAAGTCATCTAACAAAACAACAAACCTCCAACACCACCCTGCACCTCCAAAAACTGTCTGATGATAAAGGTCGTCTTCTCGGGTCAAATTGACCTCGTCTGTTTTGACTGCTCCTTCTTTCCTCCCTTCCTTCCTTCCTTCCGACTATCCTCCCTCCCTCCTTCTCTCTTTCTTTCCTTCCTCTCTCTCTCTCTTTCCTTCCTTCCTTTTTTCCTTCCTCCGACCCCCTTTCTTCCTTCCTTTCCTTCCTCCTTCTCTCTTTCTTTCCTCCTCCCTTCCTTCTTTCCTCTGTCCTTCTTTCCTTCCTTCCTCCCTTCCTCTTTTCCTTTCTCCCTCTCTCCCTCCTTCCTTCTTTCCTCCCTCCCTCCTACCTTCCTTCTTTCCTTCCTTCCTTCTTCTCGCCATGTCTCGAGTCATGGCGAGACCGAGAGACCCGAGACCAAGACAAGACCAAGACCAAAGACCGCCGAGGCCGTGACAAGACCAAGACCATGAAAAAGTGGTCTCGAGAACTACAAGTCAACCTCATGGTAGTGCCAGAAGAAAGGTAAGAGGGTCACCAAAATGCTCTGGAGACCATGAACGTCTGTAAAAAACATCATCTCAATCCATCTGATAGACATTTCGGTCTGTGGACTGACTGACGTTGCCATCCTGAGAGCTGAGCCGCTAACAAAGATAAAACTCCACAACTACATAAGCTTCTCCCTCAATAGAATCAACTTCTTTAAAAGGGGGGAAGCTGGAAGAGCCGGATAATGAAATCCTGAAAGGTATTTCACCGTCGTTGACCTTCTCCTGAATGAGCTGCTTTACTCTTAAAGGTTGAGCCTGACGTTGCTGGACTGAAGCTGCAGCTGCTGTGTAGCTGATAATTTAACACACATATTCATCATTAACCCTCCTGTTGCCCTCGAGTCAAGGAAGGAAGGGAGGAAGAAGAAAGGAAGAAGGCAGGATAGGAAAGGAGGGAGGGAGGGAGGGAGGGAGAGAGGGAGGGAGGGAGGGAGGAAGGAAGGGAGGAAAGAAAAGAAGGATGGAAGGAAGGAAGGATGGAAGGGAGGAAGGATGAGGGAAGGAAAGGAGGGAGGAACGAAGGAGGGAAGGAAGGTAGGAGGGAGGGAGGGTGGAAAGAAGGAAGGAGGGAGGGAGGGAGGGAGGGAGGGAGGGAGGGAGGGAGGGAGGGAGAAAGGAAAAGAGCAAGGGAGGAAAGAAGGAAAGAAGGACAGAGGAAAGAAGGAAGGGAGGAAGGAAGGACGGAGGAAAGAAGGAAGGAAGGAAGGTAGGAGGGAGGAAGGAAGGAAAGAAAAACAGAAGAAGGGAGGGAGGACAGGGACAGTCAAAACAGACGGGGTCAAGTATAAAATAAAAAATAAAAAACAAATGTATAGACTCCCCGATCATTACTGACCTTACAAGAACCAAGAAACCAGGTCCAAACTACACAATCAGAGCTGCAGATCTGGACCTGAGTCACCTACAGACTGTGCAGGTTTAGATATATATGATATATGTGATATGGGCAGTAATCCAGGGTTAGGGGCATCTTGCTAAGGGCAATCGTGTGGGTCAGTTTACGTTGTTCCTCCCTCTTTTCCTTCCTTCTTCCTCCCTTCCTTCCTTCCTTCCTCCCTCTTTTCCTTCCTTCTTCCTCCCTTCCTTACTTCCTCCCTCTTTTCCACAGACTGTGCAGGTTTAGATATATGTGATATGGGTTAAGGGCATATTTCCAGGGGCGATCTTAAAAGGTTGGTTTCCTGTTGCTTTTGCATGTTACGTAAATGATATAATGTCACCGTGTGGGTCAGTTTACGTTGTTCCTCCCTCTTTTCCTTCCTTCTTCCTCCCTTTCTTCCTTCCTTCCTCCCTCTTTTCCTTCCTTCTTCCTCCCTTCCTTCCTCCCTCTTTTCCTTCCTTCTTCCTCCCTTTCTTACTTCCTCCCTCTTTTCCTCCCTTCCTCCCTTCTCCCTCTTTTCCTTCCTTCTTCCTCCCTTCCTTCCTTCCTACCTCCATACCTCCCTTCCTTCCTTCCTTCTCCCTCTTTTCCTTCCTTCTTCCTCCCTTCCTTCCTTCCTACCTCCATACCTCCCTTCCTTCCTTCCTTCTCCCTCTTTTCCTTCCTTCTTCCTCCCTTCCTTCCTTCTTCCTCCCTTCCTTCCTTCCTCCCACTTTTCCTTCCTTCTTCCTCCCTTTCTTCCTTCCTTCCTCCCTCTTTTCCTTCCTTCATCCTCCCTTTCTTACTTCCTCCCTCCATACCTCCCTTCCTTCCTTCTCCCTCTTTTCCTTCCTTCTTCCTCCCTTCCTTCCTTCCTCCCTCCCTCTTTTCCTTCCTTCTTCCTCCCTTCCTTCCTTCCTTCCTTCCTTCCTCCCTCTTTTCCTTCCTTCTTCCTCCCTTCCTTACTTCCTCCCTCTTTTCCAAAGACTGTGCAGGTTTAGATATATGTGATATATGTGATATGGGCAGTAATCCAGGGTTAAGGGCATATTTCCCGGGGCGATCTTAAAAGGTTGGTTTCCTGTTGCTTTTGCATGTTACGTAAATGATATAATGTCACCGTGTGGGTCAGTTTACGTTGTTGCAGCGGGCGCCCTAGTTCCAGTTTATGAACACAGAGCTAGAGATGCAAATATGCTCCATGGAAAAAGGCAAAGACAACTGCAGTGTGTTTCTTTACATAGCTGATGGCATAGTGTCTGCATTTGATATTTTATGAACTGGAGCATATGTATCCTTTGTCCTCCCAAAGCCGCAGATGATCCGCCACAGTCTGTGTGACATCAGTACTTGTTTGCATTACTGAGCCGTTCTCCATGTTGGTGAGCCAGGAAAACATGAGACACCACCTTGAGCAGCATCTTGAAATTTACACAGCTTGTATTTATTTTAACGGTAATAATCTCCCTTCAGTCCATCGGAGTCATTTGTGTTTGTTTTTCATTGTGTGTGTGAATAATTAATTCCAACCTTTATTTCTCCTGATAGATCATTGAAAGTTTCACTGCTGCACTGACGAGTTTCAACATTTCAACTTTAACAGACTTTTAACCCTCCGTTCGTCTTCCCGGGTCAAATCGACCCCGTCTCTTTAGACTGTTCCTTCTTTCCTTCTTTCCTCCCTCTTTCTTTAATTATTCCTTTGATCTTCCCCTCCTTCCATATTTCTTTCCTCACTTCCTTCCTTCCTCCCTTCTGTCCTTCCTTCCTCCCTCCCTCCTTCTTTCCTTCCTTCCTTCCTTTCCTTCCTCTCTTCCTTCTTTCCTCCCTCCCTCCTTCTCTCTTTTTTCCTCCCCCCAGCTTCCTTCCTTCCTCCCTTCCTCTTTTCCTTTCTCCCTCCCTCCCTCCTTCTCTCTTTCTTTCCTCCCTCCTTTCTTCCTTCCCTCTTTTCCTTCCTTCTTCCTCCCTTTCTTCCTTCCTTCCTCCCTCTTTTCCTTCCTTCTTCCTCCCTTCCTTACTTCCTCCCTCTTTTCCTCCCTCCCTTCCTTCCTTCCTCCCTTCCTTCCTCCCTTCCTTCTTGTCTTCCTCCCTTCCTTCCTTGACTGGAGGACAACAGGAGGGTTAATTGTGTTTCCAACTCAAATTTTTCATCGATGATTAAATATTAAATAAAGACGTGAATAGCTGAACCATCATGCTGTGAATTTGCAATTATTGATTTTAATAAAGTGGGGAGTGTGTGGAGAGGGGGGGGAGGGATGGGGGGGGCAACACACAACCATTTTAAACTGAGCCTGTGATTAGTGTTTTGTATAATTACTCTTATTTCATTACCATCTAGGAGGATAAACATCCATCTATAATTTACAGCTGCAAATGAATGAGTGATGGTGCAGCGCAGCATCCTCACCATGAATGCACACTAATGAGTAAACAGCCCATTAATTCTACATGACCTTTTTTTTGTTTTTTTTTGTAAAGCAGCACTTTTCATACATACATAGATAGATAGTGGATTATAAAAGCTTCTGGCCACAGCGGAGAAAAAAGAGAGATGATGGAGTGATAATGCTGTTATATTCATCGCTATTGTCCTTTAAATACGATCTCTCCTAGACTTGACCTACATTTGATGTCAGAGCAGATGAATGCCAAATACATGCACACTATTTAATGACACACACACACACACACACACACACACACACACACACACACACACACACACACACACACACACACACACACACACACACACACACACACACACACAAACAGCCTACAGGCCCTACACATATGAGCTTCACAACGGACACAAACGCCACGCAGCTTATCCTCTGTAATATTCATAAAATGGGGCTTAATGTTCTCCTGCGTCGTGTCAACCTACTTTACCCCAGCAGCACATTAAGATTTAACTATCTTTATGCAAACAGCTGGCCTAAATAACACTGGCGCTGGTGCTATAGATGGCTGCTCCTATTCATCACGAGGAGCCACTTACAAGCCTGTTGATGCGTATTTAAATCCTTCTTCATATACAGCCAGAAGAACGATTTAACATAAACATTTTTAATAAGGATCCCTCAAATTTGGTTATTGAAGGATTATAAGCGAGATAAAAACTCAAAGGCAATTCAATTATTATCATTAACTGCTTGGAGTGGGCAATATAGATACAATAATGTGTGATAAGATAAGATAAGAGGTACTTTATTAATTGCTTAGAGGGGAAAATTTAACGTCACCTTCTCACAAAGAGAGCCAACATACAGCAAGGACGCATAAAGACTCAGGCAGTACAAGATAAGTTCAAGGCACCACAACATCATTAAAACAATCCACAACATTCAGCAGTCAACAACAATGTAGATCTGCTCAAATGTTTGGTAGAAGTCACTTTATGTCATGATATCTGGTTAAAAACAAAATCTATTGAACCCATTTAACTTTTTTGGGGCAATCTTTACCACTTGTATGAGGTATGTAATGTACAGACAGACCATCAGATTGTGTTATGGTTGCTATAGATACAGTTTGTTCTATGGTTGTTATAGATACAGGTTGTTCTATGGTTGCTATAGATACAGGTTGTTCTATGGTTGCTCTACATACAGGTTGTTCTATGGTTGTTATAGATACAGGTTGTTCTATGGTTGTTATAGATACAGGTTGTTCTATGGTTGCTATAGATACAGGTTGTTCTATGGTTGCTATAGATACAGGTTGTTCTATGGTTGCTCTACATACAGGTTGTTCTATGGTTGTTATAGATACAGGTTGTTCTATGGTTGTTATAGATACAGGTTGTTCTATGGTTGTTATAGATACAGGTTGTTCTATGGTTGCTATAGATACAGGTTGTTCTATGGTTGCTATAGATACAGGTTGTTCTATGGTTGCTATAGATACAGGTTGTTCTATGGTTGCTATAGATACAGGTTGTTCTATGGTTGTTATAGATACAGGTTGTTCTATGGTTGTTATAGATACAGGTTGTTCTATGGTTGCTATAGATACAGGTTGTTCTATGGTTGCTATAGATACAGGTTGTTCTATGGTTGCTATAGATACAGGTTGTGCTTTAGTGTATAAACAAAGAATAACACAAATCACTGCTGACATAAGAGATTCCTGCTGGAGATGTTTTTGAAGTTGAGTTTCATTTTTACATCTTGTACACGAACAGCATGAGTCTCTAAAAAAAGTTTTTGAACAAATGAGGCATGTAGAGATCTGTAAAACATCACATTTAGGCTCAATGAGGGGGAAAAAATCCATGTTTTATGTTGTCATGGCCTCAAAGAGGTAAGAAAAGCAAAAACATGATTAAAAAAGAAAGAGCACTTTCTTGGTGTGACCTACAAAGGGTTAAAAAATCTCACTGCTCCAGGTATAAAAGACCTTCTAAATCTTTCTGAAGAGCACCTTGTCATCACTAGTCTGGCACTAAAGGAGCTCTTCAGTTCACTAAAAACACCAAACAATGGACGGCCCTCATTGTGCAGGATGCTCCTGAGTTTCCTGCCTACTCTCTTCTCCATGATCACCTCTAGTGCGTCAGGAGGTAAAGGAAGGAGGATGGTATGTTGAATTTTACATTACAATATCCATACATATAAATCATGATAGCTATGTTAATTGTGAAACTCTTTATGCATAAAATATGCAGAAATAAATGTCTGTTTCGGCGTATTCAGCAAGTATACTTGACAATTTAAAATACTTCATCAAATGGATGCAAAACATCATATAATAATGTAATATTTCCATAAAGTAGTCGTGCTTATTGATGTGTAGCACTGTGGCATAACATGCAAATACAACCAGATATTAAAGAGGTAACTACAATGAATATAAAAGGTATGGTTAAAGGAAAATGCACTGAAGTTTATATAAGATAAACTCAAGTATAAGTGAAGATGGGTAATACTTGATAATAAAGGCACAAATAACACACTTAAGTATGATTCATGCATTCATTTGCAGCTTTTACACGCTCAGTTACAGCGAGTATGAGATTAAAGCATGATACGACCTGATCGTCCATCTTTTGCTGCCAGTTTGTAAATGTTGCATGAAGTTTGTCGGGTCATGCAGCAACATGTAGAAGTTTGCATCTGACTGATCCGAGAAATAAAATCAGCTTTGTACAAACGCAGCGAGGCAAAACGCCCTTTATTCAGCTGTCAGATCAGAATTATAATAACTGCACATCAAATGAAGTGATGCGTGTTATAGCAATGCCTGTATGAACACATGAACATTCAATTAATATATAAATGAGTTGAAATATATCTTAGCAGTTTAAGATCCATCAGTGGTGGAAGAAGAAGTCAGATCCTTCACTTAAGTAAAAGTACTATGTAAAAAAAATACTCCATTACAAGTAAAAGTCCTGCATGAAAAATCCTATTACAGTAAAAGTACTGCAGTATTATGAGTGATGTAGTATGCAGTATTACGGTAAAAGCACTGCAGTATTATAGTGATGTAGTATGCAGTATTACAGTAAAAGTACTGCAGTATTATGAGCGATGCAGTATGCGGTATTACAGTAAAAGTACTGCAGTATTATGAGTGATGTAGTATGCAGTATTACAGTAAAAGTACTGCAGTATTATGAGCGATGTAGTATGCAGTATTACAGTAAAAGTACTGCAGTATTATGAGTGATGTAGTATGCAGTATTACAGTTAAAGCACTGCAGTATTATGAGTGATGTAGTATGCAGTATTACAGTAAAAGTACTGCAGTATTATGGGTGATGTAGTATGCAGTATTACAGTAGAAGTACTGCAGTATTATGAGTGATGTAGTATGCAGTATTACAGTTAAAGCACTGCAGTATTATGAGTGATTAGTATGCAGTATTACAGTAAAAGTACTGCAGTATTATGAGTGATGTAGTATGCAGTATTACAGTAAAAGTACTGCAGTATTATGAGTGATGTAGTATGCAGTATTACAGTAAAGTAGTGGTTTGGTCCTCTGACTGATATATTATTATTATGACATCATTAGATTATTAATAGTGAAGCATCAGTGTTAGAGCAGCATGTTACTGTTGTAGCTGCTGGAGGTGGAGCTAGTTTACACTACTTTATATACAGTTAGCTAGTTTACACTACTTTTTTATATGAACATTTATTGAAATGAAAGCATGTGAGAAGTTTAGAGGGAAAAATCACTATTTGGTGGAGCTGTTAACAACTCATAGACATCTGAAATGTGAGCCGACTACACACTGAACAATGTGTTGTATTTTAAAAGCTTGTTATATTATCCATCGTGTTAAATTATTCATCTTGAAAAGTAACTAAAGCTGTTAAATAAATGTAGTGGAGTAGAAAGTACTTCAGTAAATAAACTTATTGTCCATCCCTCAGGTCCACCTTAAAACTCCTTGAGTGAACCCTGCAATACTACCTTAATAAACACATTACTTTCTTCATATAATTCACTTTATTCTCACTTTGGATTTAAAAAATCCATTTAGCAGAGTTTCTTATATGCATTTCACCCCCACTTTCACCAGTGAGTCACTTTTATTAATCACAGTAAAAAGTGAACTCTGAGCTCCACACAGGAAGAGCAGAGCGGCTGCTGCGGTCTCGTGCAGCCGACCGAAGAGGCCCTTCGGCCGGCTGTGCTCTGCGCTGAACAGTCGGTAACTCGTGGAGGGGGAGTAGTTTGTACCGGGGCTGTGAGAAGCTACCGGGGTCACCGGGTTCACACAGTCCTCCCGGTGTCCTTAACCGACAGGTCGACTGACCCCGCCCCTCTGACGACGCCGGAGTCGTAGAAACAAACCATATCCGTTTTCACTAGGTTTCAAAAATAAGTCAAGTTGACAATGGTGAGCGCTGCTAATAGCGGAAATGCAACAATGTGCTTTTCAAAATAAAAGAGGAGAGCGCCAATGTGACCTGAGTCAAGAGGGCAACAAGGAAGAAAAGACATATTATGTTTAATAAAAGAGAAGTTCATGCTATTATATTATGTTTTTATCTTTTAATCTATTAAAAAGTAAAGTTTTGTTCATGATTTTCCATTATTGAAGAAATAAAGGCCTCTTTGGTTCCACGTTAATCTTAAATCATGTAGAATAAGGATCATTTAATTATTTGTAATAGCAAGCAAACATTTATAACAAAGTAAAGATGAAGTACTCAATAATAATAATAATAATAATAATAAACTTTATTCATAGAGTACCTTTTATACCAGTACTGTACTTAAGTACTATTTTGAGGTATTTGTACTTAACTTGAGTATTTCCACTTGATGCTACCTTATACTTTTTACTCCAGTACATTTATTTAACAGCTTTAGTTACTTTTCAGATGAAGATTTGACACAATGAATATTATAAAATGCTTTAAAAATCCAACATATTGTTAAAAATGAAAGATTTCTGTCTTTTTGACGTCTTATAAAAAGCAGTGTGTAGTCAGGCTCACATTTTCAGATGTCTATGAGTTGTTAACAGCTCCACCAAATACTGATTTTTCCCTCTAAACTTATCACATGCTTTCATTTATATAAATGTTCAAATGATCCAATATTTCAGCAAAAATCAAAGATTAGAGAAAAAGTCCAACAACTGAAAACACATTTGTGTATCAGAACTTAGTTTTTTCTTCTTTCCTCTCCCATTAATCATCTCACCACCCCTCACATTTATCTGCTGACCCTTTGGAGGGCCCCCACCCCTAGGTTGGGAACCACTGGACTAAACTAGCTAACTGTATATAAAGTAGTGTAAACTAGCTCCACCTCCAGCAGCTACAACAGTAACATGCTGCTCTAACACTGATGCTTCACTATTAATAATCTAATTATGTCATATATAATAATATATCAGTCAGAGGACCAAACCACTACTTTTACTGTAATACTGCATACTACATCACTCATAATACTGCAGTACTTTTACTGTAATACTGCATACTACATCACTCATAATACTGCAGTACTTTTACTGTAATACTGCATACTACATCACTCATAACACTGCAGTACTTTTACTGTAATACTGCATACTACATCATTCATAATACTGCAGTACTTTTACTGTAATACTGCATACTACATCACTCATAATACTGCAGTACTTTTACTGTAATACTGCATACTACATCACTCATAATACTGCAGTACTTTTACTGTAATACTGCATACTACATCGCTCATAATACTGCAGTACTTTTACTGTATTACTGCATACTACATCACTATAATACTGCAGTACTTTTACTGTAATACTGCATACTACATCACTCATAATACTGCAGTACTTTTACTGTAATACTGCATACTACATCGCTCATAATACTGCAGTACTTTACTGTAATACTGCATACTACATCGCTCATAATACTGCAGTACTTTTACTGTAATACTGCATACTACATCGCTCATAATACTGCAGTACTTTACTGTAATACTGCATACTACATCACTCATAATACTGCAGTACTTTTACTGTAATACTGCATACTACATCGCTCATAATACTGCAGTACTTTTACTGTGATACCGCATACTACATCGCTCATAATACTGCAGTACTTTTACTGTAATACTGCATACTACATCACTCATAATACTGCAGTACTTTACTGTAATACTGCATACTACATCACTATAATACTGCAGTACTTTACTGTAATACTGCATACTACATCGCTCATAATACTGCAGTACTTTTACTGTAATACTGCATACTACATCGCTCATAATACTGCAGTACTTTTACTGTAATACTGCATACTACATCACTCATAATACTGCAGTACTTTTACTGTAATACTGCATACTACATCGCTCATAATACTGCAGTACTTTTACTGTAATACTGCATACTACATCGCTCATAATACTGCAGTACTTTTACTGTAATACTTTTACTACATTAAGCTCATAATAAGATAATCCTTTAGTCCCACGATGGGGAAATGTATAATACTTATGCACTTTTACTTTATAGGATTTTTCATGCAGTACTTTTACTTGTAATGAAGTATTCTTACATTTTTCTATCGATACTTTCTCTGAGTGCTTCTTCTCCTCTGAATAAACATCATATCGAACATGCCAAATCTTTCTCCTTTTTTCCTCCTCTTTTATTTTGAACCCCCCGGCCAGAAGTCACACACACTAATCTCAGGGGATTGACAGTTGCTCTGCGGGATTATTCGTGATCTCAAGTGCCCCCCAGTCCACCGATGAGAGCTGCAACTGTTTTTACAGCTGACACACTTCCCTATTCGACCAGGTCAGTCACTCACAACTCCTTTATCTACCTTTACGCTGCGCTCGAGCCCGAGACGTGGAGCTAATCCTCGCCGCGTAAACCAACAACAACATCAACAACAATGACTCACAACAACAACAACAACATCAACAACAACATCAACAACAACAACAAAGAGGAACCATAACACAACAGACCAGGCGCGGATCCACGCCCTCCTCGCATTGTAATCTCTCTATCTGAACAGAAAAAGTGGTTTTAAAACAGCTGCGTCGGGTGTTAAAGTGTCTTCTTTGGTGCGCCCCGGTGGACGGCACCATGTCCAACAAGCAGGATGAGGGAGGGAGGTTTGGGGAGGGGGAGGAGGGGCGCTGTGCTGTGCTGTACACGCCTGCAAAACTTTATTAATAAAAAGGAATTAGCTGTAGGGGGGAGAGAGAGATGACTGGTTTTATTTCTCCCACCCTCTCATCTCCAAAACGGTAGGCTTGTGCACCAATGGAGGGGAAGGAGAGACAGGAGGAGGAGGAGGTGTTGGAGGAGGAGAGGGGGGTGTTTAACAGTCCTAAAAACCATCTTTTCTGTCCAGTTTTATCCGCCATACGAGACCAGCGCGATACTACTGTGAACTAACTTCCTGCATGTGGGCTTTAGGTGAAACGGGATTTCTCGGGCTGAGCGTCCGCCGCCGCTGACTGTCCATGCGCGCTCCTCTCCTCCTCTCTCTCTGTGGATGGTGCGTAATAATATCATCTGGAGAGGCCGAGGCCGACATTTTACCCCGGTCCGGAGGAGCCTTAACTCCGAGGGGACATCCGAGGACACATAAGGTAAAGCCAACCACACAGCGCTTCACGCAGCAGCACAAAAATACGCATTTACACCCAAGTTCAACGACTGAGAAGTTACTGACAACACAGAGAAACACATTAAATATATGAAGGTTTTTTTTTTTTAACGGTCTTCAAAAGGAAAACATGGCTACTTTCACATGGATTTACATACAGTTAATGTGCATTTCCCCCAAAAGTCCACTTTGGATATTTTTAATTGCGCCCTATCCAGATATTATAAATCAAATATGAGCTTTAACCCTATTCGCTTATATCTGTAACATATTTATATTTTAAAACACGTGCTTAATTACATTATTACAACCCGTCTTTCATGGTAAGATATCAAACAAATACTTATTATGTCATTATTTTAATATATTTCACACATTTTGCGCACACTTTGCCTGCTAGATTTGCCTCCACTGTATCGTTTCGCCTGATATTCATGCACACTTTGTAGTTTTCTGGTTATAACGCCTATTTGTTTTGACTTATACCGAGTACAGTAGGCCCAAAATGACTTGCCTGGGCCTGTAACATTACCTACCACACCACTACTCGGCAGCAGCACCTGCAGGTGGACAAACAGCAGCCCCAAAAAACTTGGTTGTGTGATTCAATCTTCTGTAACTTTACACGAAGTCCGAGGCTGTGTAGACAGAGTAGACTTTTTCTCTCTCTCTCTCTCTGTGTGTGTGTGTGTGTGTGTGCATGTGGTTGCAGCTGTTAAACACTGAAGTCGATCCACATGCTCAGAAAATCGGCCCCGTATTAACAATTAATATTGGACATCCGGTGGCACTGCCAGCTGCGCCCCATTTTTATTGTTGTCTGTGCGCTGAAAGGATCCCTGTTGTCTGGGGCTGGAGACGCTGCGACGCACGGTGGCTGTTTTTGGTTTGGGGGTAGGAGTTCACGCTTTATTTCAATTAAAATACGATTGCATTTAATGTGAATGTGCAGTGTTTTGGAGAGAGGAGAGCGGGGGTTTGGATGTAGGGAAGCGCGGCTCCTCGGCTCGTGCCATGCGGGACATTGGCTGCCACCATGGCACCTTCCCCCTGCTCTGGCTCTCCGTGTGCTGCTGCTGCTGCTGCTGCTGTTGTTGTGTCCAGCTGTGCGGACACACATCGCCATCATGTCCCATCAGATCTCCTTCATCGGTAGATTTACAGGATTTTTTTTTTCGGGGGGGGGGGAGGGAGGAGAGTTGTGGAGGCGCACCGGAGGGACACACACACAGCTCTCCATCGTTACGGGGGAAACGGAGCTCCAAGGACACGGAGAGGAGAGACTATAGGGGCGCATCCATGTCGTTTAGGGATTTTTTTATTTCCTTAAACTGATGGGATTGAAGTTTTTTGTATTACTATTAAATTTAATTAGAAGAGAGAGAGAGGGAGATTCCCCGAGCGAGAAGAAAGCTTTGTCCGCCGCTCAGATTTTTTTGGGGGCTTTAATTTGGCAAATTGGCTTCCCAGACAGCCAGACCGTCCCCCTCCCCCAACCCCCCTCCATCCCTTTGCTCTCCCGTCTCCTCCGCCGCTGTTTTCGGTCACGCTCTCTGCCATCACAGCCTCTTTATGGACTCATTTTTTTATTATTTTTTTTACTATTTACACCATTCTCGTATCTCCGTGCGTAACCTCCAATCCATCCATCCGGTACCGAGCTGTCCTCTGACACACTGTAGAGCTGCTCTCTTCCTGAGGAGGCCTCCAGCTGCTTAAGGTTCATTGTCTGGTCAGATTGCTCGTGCTCTAAATGTGCCTCATGGTCTGCTGTCAGGATGACTTGCTTAAACTCTCAGATGTGTTTGGCACGTGTTTGGATTGAAGGAACTGCGCGTTAAAACATTTATAGACATCCTTACACGTTTAAAAGTTATTATATAAGAACAGATTTTAACTGGGGAGCACGTGCTAATGTATGGAATAAAAACAGAGAGTACTGTGAGGTTGTTATTAACACTCAGATAACTTAATAGAAAGCATATTAACTCACTTAACCTCTTTATAGTGATACCATATGGATGAAAAATCACTGTATTTTTCACCCAAAACATATTATAATCCACTAAAAGTTACTTTATTATTAAAACATTTACAACATACAACAATTTTGATAATTGATTAATTATTTAAGTCAATTTTCAGGCTAAAAAAACACTCAACATTGTCTAATTCCAGCTTCTCAATAGTGAAGAATTGCTGCATTTTCTTTGTTGTGATAGTAAAACTGAATTTATTCGGATTTTAAACTGTTTGACGGACAAATACACAGTTTAAAGATGTCATCTCGGGCTTTAGGGAGTTTATAAGGAGGATTTTTGGACATTTTATAGACTAAACAATCAGTCATTTGAGAGAATAATCAGTGTATTGTGGTGTTTTGTGAGAATATGATACAAATTAATTAGACTATCTCGCCCCTGGTTTACATAACAAGCTGCTGCAGGGATATGGGGTCATTTCTTTGCAATGTTTCGACATAGTTGCTCCTGTGCATTACTAATAATTCTTCATACAAAAGTCAGCTGGTGTGTGTGTGTGTGTGTGTGTGTGTGTTTTGTTTATGTGTGCCATCTGAAAGTCACCTACACATCGCTGTAAGCTCGACAAACTACACGAGCGTCCTTCTGTCTACAACAACAACAACGAGAGAGAGAGAGAGAGAGAGAGAGAGAGAGAGAGAGAGAGAGAGAGAGAGAGAGAGAGAGAGAGAGAGAGAGAAAGTAACCTATAACCTGCACCGACTGCAACTGCATGTAAACACAATCTCACCACACTGCCAACGTAGGGACACGTTTGCACCGTCAGTATGGTTGTTGTTTGGGTGTTTTTATTTGGTGGAGGTGTTGCATAAACCGCAGTTGTGTTTGCATCCGTTTCTTAGGTGTGTGTGTGTGTGTGTGTGTGTGTGTGTGTGTGTGTGTGTGTGTGTGTGTGTGTGTGTGTGTGTGTGTGTGTGTGTGTGTTTAGGAGGAGTTTACAGTAGCTTGAATGTAAAGCTGAAATAGTTATTCTTGGTTATTGACCCCTCATGAGCTTGTGTGACAAAGCAATTTCCTTTCCCCCCCCCCTCCCCCTCCTCCCTCCTCCCTCTGTCGCCTTACCATGAACTCTCCCTGTCAGAGAGTGTGTTTATGAGCACCGAGACCTTTGGACAGACTTTTGTGTTGAGCCGACGCACAATATTAAACGATTGCAGCGTGCATGTGTGTGTGTGTGTGTGTGTCTGAGGTTGTTATTCCACAGAGACACACCTGGCTCTTTATATCAGATGTAATATGACCAAATATAAATAATAATCTGCAGAGTGCTTTGTGTAAATTTACCTTGTATCAACAGCAAATACCTAGAGGAGCAAAACAAAGCAGATTAAAAAGGAAACGAGCGAGTGTGTAGTACGTCATAGAGGGGGAATGAGTTTGCATATATGTGTGTGTGTGTGTGTAGTTCTGGTTTTTGAAGTATGACAGGTAATATATATATGAAATAGCCGGATGAATGCGGCTGCTTCTCGGGACAGAATTATACCTGCAGCGGCACTTTAAAAAGAAGTCGCTCAGATTCATCTTATCTGTGTCATAACTGTCGACATAAGCAGACATAAAAAAAAAAGGTGCAAACTCGAATGTGGAATAGTCGAACTCTCAGTGTCACTGCTGGAAGTTAAAGATAAAGACGTGTGTGTGTGTGTGTTTGGTGTGTGTGTGTGTGTGTGTGTGTTTATAGCTCGCCCCGGGTTTTATCCGTTTGTTCCACCATTTGTTACGTTATCTACTTCAAAAACGCTTGTATGTGTCTGATAAGTGTTTGTGTACACAGTATGTCGGGTAGCTTTGGCCCAGTGTGCCAAATACCAGTTTTCCATGTGGCGTGCCAAGGCAGTGTCATAACCGCCCCAGCCAATCCTCATTTCCTCATTCTTGTGCGCCCGAGGTCAATCCGCAGAGAATGTGTTATGGCATTGTTCTCGAAATCGCTGAACCCGAGGTCAGTGTGAGCCGCTTTCTCCTGGTTTCCTCACAGGTACCCGAACAGTAGGTCTGCATTGTTCCTGCAGCGGTGTGTGTGTGTGTGTGTGTGTGTGTGTGTGTGTGTGTGTGTGTGTGTTGCTCGGTGTTTCATCATGCCCCCCCCCCTCCTCCTCCCCCTCCCCCCCTTGTCTGAAAGGAGCTTGGTCTGATCAGTACTTTGCACTGTGTGGCCTCCTCTCCTCTCCTCTCCTCTCTTCTTTTCTCTTCCCTTCTCTCCTCTCAGAGTTTTTGGTTACACAAACATTCGGCCGATGCGGCTCGGCTCGGCTCGGGCGGGCAGAAGCGATCTCATTGGTGGAATTTAACCGTATTAGGCGGAGTCAGAGGATCAGTTCTTTGGAGGACAAGTTAGCTATGTTAAAGGATAAAGCTGACTATGTTTCTGTGTTTTTTTTGATTGTTGTGAAATGAAATCAAATGAAAGGAGCGAAAGGCAACAATGATTTGTTTCTACTAACACAGACTTCTACAGATACGTCTTATCCCTCGGTGCCGTTAGAGCTCCATTGTTTTCTAAAAAAAAAAAACACATCAATTAGTCACACCGCTGCACCGGGCGACACTTTTCCGGCAACACCATGAAAACACACACACACACACACACACACACACACACACACACACACACACACACACTGTAGTTTATTTTGACTCGGTGCCACACTCACACCGTCCTGCTCCCGGAAATACTCAGATAAAAGCACCGTGAATTCATCCGCCGCTGAAAGTAGTCCCCCGAAAAAAGTTACCTTCTGTTTGAGCAACGTTTTTCTGAAAGTTAAACAAAGTCTTCAGTTGGAACCAAGACTTCAACTAAACCATCATTTTAATAACTTAATAAGCTTCTGATTGTTATCTCGATTCATCTTTTTTTGTTTGTATAGTTTCTTTGAGCTCACGGTGACGTCTTTTAAAAGGTCGTGTTTTATCTAATCTACAGATAGTCAGCTGACCTCTTGTCTTGTCTTGAGCTGCAATGATTCATCGATTAATTGTTGAGGCGCCCAACAGGAAATTAATCAGCAAGTATTTTGATAATTGAGTAATCATCTTTGTCATGTTTGAAGCATAAAAAAAAGCTAACAACGCTGGTTGCAGTTCCTCAAATTTGATGATTTTACAGTTTTGTCATCAATGAGGTTAAAACTGAATATCTATAGTGTTGGATTGATGTCTATGGTTTATTATAAAGTGCATTTTACACTAATGTCTGATGTATTATAGATAAAATGACTATTTGAAGCATGAAAAAGAATGAAAAGAATCGTTTGTTGCAGCCTTGAACGTCACAGATACCAGAAACTCATTCATTTCAGTCTTTTCATGTTCATGTCTTCATGTTGACGATGAGAAAAGTATAGAATAATAACGCCTTTATCATTTAAAGCTATGCTGTAAAGAAGGAACACAGGTTAAAATATGAATATCTTCTTTTGTATTCATGATGACCCTGGTTAGCATGATAAGCTAACAATGCTAAATGCAGCTTCTCCTCTCTGGCCTTTACTCTCTGAACTCTTATTGCTCGTCCCGTTGAGCTTTAACTCGATAAGTTAAATGAATTCAACTTTTTCCTCTAATCTATTTCCATCTTTTTTTTATATACTCCACTCCTCTATTTCAGCTCATTTATTTCTTCATTTCCTTCCTTCTTTTGCTTTTAAATGTTGAGTAATTTTTTTTAACAAATGAACATCAAAGCGGTGGTTTCATGCAGCTTGCGTGCTACTAACACACAAAGTAGTGAAATAACAAATGCTCGGAGGTAATTATCTACATGTTCATGAACAAATGCTACAGCGATACTTTGCTGCTCTGCCTTTATCTGGTGCATGAAAGCTTTTGTTGCATTTGCTGTTTTTTTTTTTTTAAATGCTTGTTGTTGACAGGTTTTTTTTTTTTTTTTAAGGAAGTGATTTGTCCTACATTTTCTGGCAGTATCACTCAGTGTGTTTGTGTGTGTTTTTCATGTTGAATAAACGGATGTATTAATAGAAAAAGTAGCCGGCTAATGTAACCAACAATAGCCGCCACACATCCAACATCTGAGCAGACAAGAAAGAGAGCTCCGATCTCATAAATGTTTTCACTTCATAGACACGACAACGCAAAGAAATAAATAAAAAAAGATGTTGAAAAGCTGCTGAAAGAGTGAAAAAAAAGAAAAAAAAGTGCATTACTATAAGAAAGACTCACCGGTTTGTTATGAAAATGACATTTAAAACCTGAATTTACCTTCTTTTTCTTCTTCTTCTGCTGTCAGCTCTCTTTTTTAATATATTTTTTTATCGTGTGTACCGAACAAACTGAATTTAAAAACAATAAACTGTAACTGTTAAACGCTGGCGGAGTCCACTTTATACTTAACGGTGACACAAATACACATTACGTCGTCATACAGTGCCGTCTTTAAGCTTTAACGATGTGTTCGCTCGCTGTATAATTTGCGTTGTGGCCTCTGCTGAACCATCTCTGACTTCCTGCTAACCTCTTTTTTTTTTTTTTCTTTTTCTTTTTTTTTCTCCAGTTGGGGAGGCCGAGAGCTGCAGGGCTACGTCATGTGAAAAGGACTCGACCTCTTGACCCCTCTCAACTCTCAGCTTTAGGTAAGTGACATCTTCTCCTTTTGCATCGTCCTTTTCTCTCTCCTCTCCTCTCGTCTCCTCTTCCTCACATCTCGCCTTTCTGATCTGAGCTCTGTTGTGTTTTTTTTTTTTAGCAGCAGAACTCACTTGCTTGACGTTGTGACCGCGGACTGACACCCTCCTGCCTCGGGCATGCCTCAGGTAAAGTGGGAACGCCAACCATCAGCCTCTCAGTGATCCTGCTTGTGGTGGATTTGTATCTGACTCTCTCTCTCTCTCTGTGTGTGTGTGTGTGTGTGTGTGTGTGTGTGTGTGTGTGTGTGTGTGTGTGTGTGTGTGTGTGTGTGTTTCCTCCCTCCTCAGCCGGGCATGAATGGGATGGAGCCAGCATTTGGCGAGGCCTACGGGGGCCACAGGGGTCTGCTGAGCCCTTACCCTCTGGCCATGTCGCCACAAGGGGGCAGGACTGAGTACGATCAGGTGAGACGCAGTTCGTACCCCAGCCAGCATGTCCATGTGGGCCGCACATGGGTTAAATGCGGGTTACGTGGGTACTAAGTGGGGATGGGGCTTGTGAAGCCCACGTGGGCTGACTGTATGAGCATCATAACGGATGTAAGTGGGCTAAGTGGGAATGAGCATAAACAGGGTAAATTATATGGACTCCATATTGTTTCAGAAACATGGCCCCAACATAAGGTCCATTCTGATCCCACTTAGTCCCCATATGGGCAAACATATGGGATCTACATGGGTCTCATCCAGTTTGGCCCCACTTGAAACCCATATGGGTAAACACAGGTGGGGTCACCATGGAAACTGTGGACAAACCCACGTAGGACCCATATTTGCAGCCCAAATGTCACCCTTATGGGGCCCACATGGACATGCCTGCTGGGACGTTATAATGGATCATGATGAGGATTCTCTGAGGGTTTTGAAACTCCTTAAAAATAAGCCAATAAAATAAGGCTTCAGTTTCTTTTATGGGAAATCAAAAGGATGACCTTTTAAAGTGATTTATTTTCTTATTAGATTTTAAATTAAAAAATAGGCCTCAGCCTTTTGAGAGTCGTCTCTCTCAACCTCGGGATTAACACACCTCCTCTCGAAACAAAAAAAGCTCATGTTGAGATTTTTTAAGTTAGTTAAGACCGTCTGACTGGTTGTTTATTGCATTTACCTGAACTCTCAGGTGTGTAGTTGTAGCAGAAGTTGCACAAAATCTGGTAAAATAGTTGGGTTGCATTGTGGGAAATGTAGGCTGCAGGTTTTTTGAAGGAAAAAAGATCTATTTAGTTATTCTGCATTGATATTGATACTCTTTTATAAACACTGTCCATCATGACTCTGACAGTGTTATGGGAGTTTAATGCTAAATCAATGGAGTATATTTTTAACACCAACTATCAGTCAGCTGATATATCAAGACTCTGCTCTCTGTTACAGATCTATACATGTGATTCTTTCCTGGCTAGTCTGCAGTTGGACTGTCAGGTGTGTAGTTGTAGCAGAAGTTGCACAAAACCTGGAAAAAATGCTTCCTGTGATTATGTTATGTGAGGATTTGGTGTTAGATTGAATTCAGGTTGCATTGTGGGAAATGTAGGCTACAGGTTTTGAGAAGGAAAAAGAAGGTGTGGAAGAAAAAAGAAGATGATCTTTTTAGTTCTGCTGCATCAATATCAATATTTTTCCATCATGACTCTGGGAGTTTAATGCTAAATCATTGTAGTGTTAATTTAAAGTATTAATTTAACACCAACTCTGAATCAGCTGATATATATCGAAGTGGAAAAAGCATAACAAGTGCAAGATTCTGCTCTCTTTTATAGACTTCTACATGTGATTCTGTCTTGGCTAGTCTGCCTTTTTATTGCATGAATCATTAAATCACCAGTAAATATTTAAACAAGTCAAATACTGATTATATTATGAAGTTAAACGCTTTTATTAAAACCAACTGGTGATGAAGAGTTTATATTTTTCCTTCATAATAATCTTGTCCAGGAAAATGAGGTTAATCGCTGATGAGCGGGGCAGAAAAATATGCAAATATGTTCCCAATCAGCCATCTTAAAGCATATCTGTCCCCTTTCAGAGCGTGCTCCTCATGCTGGGCTCCCCGGCATCGCCAAGGAAACGGCCCTTCGAGTTGCTAAGCGACCTGGTGGACGACGGCGGCTTCGGCGAGGACCTTCACCCGGAGCGCTGGGATGTGTCAGCGCTGGACGAGATGGCTCGCTACACCAAGCTGGGCCTCGGCGTAGGGGGGGAGCTGCTGGCCGGCTCGGAGGAGGCCGTCCTGATGGGCCGCTGGGGGAGGAGCCGCGAGGAGGAGAAGCAGGAGGAGGAGGAGGAGAGGAGGAGGAAGAGCAGCAAGGCGCCGACGACGCACGCGGCACCTCCGGTCACCCAGGAAGTCCAGGTCGCCTCCGCCGTAGAGAGGGAGGAAGGGCGTATCTGCGTTACCACGACGACAGAGAGGGAGTTGGGCGTTGCAGGAAGAGCGGCGGGGGGAGGACAGGATGGGGGGATTGTGAGGGGGCGCACTGTGGAGGTATATCAGGTGGCACAGGAGGAAGAGGAGGTGGTGGCGGCGGCCGCGGCAGGTTTGGCTCTGGAGCACTGCAGCGAGGAGCACAACTACTCCCTGAGCCAAGGAGGCGAGCTGGGGACGGGAGGCGCTCACAACCCCCAGACAGAGGAGGAGGAGGAGGAGGGGGAGGAGGTGCAGGCGGGGGAGACACAGCAGGAGGCGCGGGACAGAGAGGAGGCCAAAGGGTCGGAGCTGGAGCTGGAGCTTGAGCTGGAGGAGAAGGACGAGGAGCAGGAGGAAGAAGAAGAAGAGGAGGAGGAGGAGGACGACGAAGAGGACGAAGGAGAGGAGGGAGCGGAGGAGACGGCGGCCGAGGCTGAACTCTCCAGCTCCTCGGAAACCGAATGCGGTGAGTTCTGCTTTAGGTTCTTGTTTACGTGTCTTCGGTGGCGGCGAGGACATCTCAGCTCATCACGGTCTGACCACACAGAAACCATTTGAATCTGTCTCGGGTCCAGACGAGACCTCAGACCGCTTCGCCTCGGTCGGATGAGCAGAGGAGCATTAAATACCAAAGTTGCGGGGTTGAGTTCCCGGACAACATACCGCTCCGCTGGCTTCAGTTTTACTGTTTTGAAATGGCTTTGAGGGTTGGAGCCTCCTCATCTACTCAGATACCATCTGTAACAACCACACACTGTCTCTCCTAAAGTGGAGGAGGAGGAGGAGGAGGAGGAGGGGGGTGGTTGTAGTTAAACATGCTAAATATGGTATGACAATTAGAACAGATTGTTAAGCAACTGTTACAGCCGAAGAAAATGTTTTTTTAAAGAAGCTTCAAACACGCAGCTGGTGCCTCATAACCAAAAACAATCATTTCCTTGTCTGATTATTTCTAGATTTGAGAAGTTAAAACCAAAAAAATCTAAAATGCTAAGTACTGAGTTGGGTCGTGCTCATGCTCATCGCGATAACTCGTTGTTATTGTAAAACAAAGTCTACATATCAGCCGTCTGGGTCACGCATCGACGCAGCAGCAGATTGTTGGTGTGTTTAGATAGGAGCACGCATGGCTTACTGTCACAGCAGATGTGGAAGAGGAACTGTGGTTAAAAAAAAAAGAAGAGGCTTCACTTTATTAAAGACAACAACGAGGGGAAGTTAATTAAGCTGTGAGTCATCAGATTTAACCAAAGGTCTATGGAAGCACGGCGATGGCTTAAAAAAAAGGGAAATATGAGCAAAAAGGAAAGGAAAGGAACGTCAGATAGTACAGCATCCTCTAGAAACAGTGTTTACTAACCGAGGAGGAAAAATAAATCCATACCGAGTAACATCAAAACGTCTCCCCTCAAACGAGCCTTTTTGCACCCAGAGCTAGAAAAATATCCTCCTTCTAAGTAGTCAGCAAGCACACATCCATCAGACCTTTATTGACTTATTTGGCCGAGTCTGTACACACACACACACACACACACACACACACACACACACATATACACATATACACATATACACATACACAAACACACACTTTTTCCATCCATCATACGTGTCTTTATGATCGTTAGGGGCAAACGTTAAGAATAGCTCGGCCACACACACACACACACACACACACACACACACACACACACACACATGGATTTATAAGTGTGTGTGTGATGTGTGCTGTGACCCACATGCTGATTTTGAACATTTAGATAGATAGATAATAATAATTTTAAAATGCACGGAGGGGTTTACTGCTTCTAGTCACATGATGAGTATCTAACTGTTGATCATGTGACTTTAAAATGTCCTTACTTACTTTTAATGAAACAATAAAAGTCAAAGTCAAAGCTTAAAAGGAAACACATATTTTCGTTATCTAAACATACAACCTTTTTTTTTTTTTTGTTAACCATATTTGAATTGAAACCGGGACACGATAAGAATAAAACACAGTCGATAAAACTCCCAACCCTAATTATTTATCTACACCTCACTTACACTGTGTTATCTTTAACTTTCACTACTAACTGTAGAGTTGTGATCATAGATGGACGTAACATCCGTGACGTCACCCATTGGTTTGTGGACTGCTGCTCGGAAGCCAATAGTATCGGATCTGAGCAGCGCCATCTTGAAAATTTCCGGTGCATGCTGGGAAAAATAAAAAGGGCGCCCTCCTGAACCTGTGAACCAATCAACCTGTCAATCACGACGTAGCCACGCCCTAATGCATACCCTGCTTTATCGTCAAATATAAAATCAGGGAGGCCAAAATGTCCCAAATGAACATCATACTGCATTGAAGAAGGCTTTAAACTAGCGATTGAGACCATAAACACATTTTGAAAACGTTTACTGAGGTTAGAAATCAAGTGAGAAGTTGGTGAATTCTCCATTGACTTGTATAGAGACGGAAGTCCTTTTGACACCAAAACGGTCGCCCCCTGGTGGCCTTTTGATAGAATGCAGTTTTAAGTTACTTCCGCGTTGGCCTCATTGCAGAGGACTGGAACTCCCCGCCTGGTTGTGATGCTGCAAGGAAAAATAATATATTACTGTAATTTGCTTTAAAATCAAGTCTTAAAGGTGACTTTGATTTAAAGTTTTGGGCTCGTCATCTATAACACATATCGTATAGTCTCTATATTGTCCCGTGTCTTGATTGTCAGATATTAAAATAAATTTAAAAAGTGCTAAAAATAAATAAATAACAGAGACTGCATGTTTTCAGAAAGATTTAATATAATAAAGTTCAGCTAAACTCATATCTAGGATGATTAACACGTAATAAAGCTGCGACTTATCGGCTAACATAAGGCTTTCAGTGAATTTTAGATTTGACATTTATAATTGGACCCTGGATATTTATATGAATCAAAACACTCGTAGTTCATTCGTTCATTTATTTTCATTAAGCAGGAAAAAGCTCTTTATTAGGAACACCAGTGCACCAGTCTCTCATGTTTATTAATGAGGTGGTCAACGGATTTTTAACATTTTTTAATATAATGAACTCCACGTGCACCATTATGACTTCAATAATAATCATGTGGAGAAAAAAAAGTTGCATTAATGTCAGAGCTGTTGTATTGGATTGCATTAGATTGTGCAGGTGTTCCTAATAGAGTGCTCAGTGAGTGCATAGCTCATGCATGATGATGAAATAAACTTTAATATGATGAAGAAAACACTCAAAATAGGAAAGAAAATGCAACACATATAATAAAATCCCAGCTTCTACACTTAAAATAAATCACTTCAAACGATTTTTAAGAGTTTAAAAGACAGAAAATAACCCCAAGGATTTTTTTTGGGACTGGAGTCAACACATTTACCGAAACAGAAAGCCTGCATTGTGAAACTGAAGCTTTGAAGGAAGTGGGCGTTCACCATGCAGGAAGGATCTAATGAAAGACTCTATTGAGTTGCATCATGGGAAATGTAGTATTGAGCATTTTTTGACCATCTTTTGTGAGTTCCTCCAACTTAAATGAAATACAATAATAAATCAGATATAGAAGCTGTAATCTTAAAGCAGCTGCTAAAAACTATTAGCTCATTTCTCATCTTTGACTACAGGACATGAAATATAAACGTAGATTAGATAACGTACATGCAAAAAACAAAACAACCCCGACTTTACTCCAGATTAGCATCTTTTCCCAGGAACCCCTTCTTCCCTCCGACCGTCCTCAACGTTACATAAACAAATCTCAGGGCGTCTCGTTGCAAGGTAATGGAGAGGTCTCTGGCTCGCTCTCTAAAGACCGGGTCATATTTCGTCAGTCGCGAGACGCCATTGTCGCCTGTCCATTGTTGTGGTTGTGTGTGTGTGTGTGTGTGTGTGTGTGTGTGTGTGTGTGTGTGTCTGTGTGTGTGTGTGTGTGTGTGTGTTTGCATGGCCGAGCTATTCTTACCGTTTGCCCCTAGCGATCATAAAGAGACGTATGATGGATGGAAAAAGTGTGTGTTTGTGTGTGTATGTATATGTATGTGTGTGTGTGTGTGTGTGTGTGTGTGTGTGTGTGTGTGTGTGTGTTTAAAATGGAGAGCAAATGATGGAGTTGAAGGGAGAGTACAGACAATGGCGCTATCTGCAGACCACTGGACCAGACGACATGATGTTACATAAGCCATCTGTGGGTGTGTGTGTGTGTGTGGGTGTGTGTGTTTGTGTGTGTGTGGGTGGACTGGCCAGCCCTGTCTAAAGGCTGGGATAGGACTTCATGGTGATTAACTTTCAGCCTGATTTAATCCTGCTAGAAATTATTATTTTCATTATCTCGCCGTGTTCCTCTTTTTTTTTTCTATAAACGTTTTGAACCTCTGGTTGGTGTTTTTTTTTTTTTAAAGGAAGCGGTCTCTCCCTCTCTCCTCCTGCTGGTGGAGCTTTTTTCGTGTTGTATTATTTATGATGCCATTATTCACGGCTCAGCGCGCCCTGTGGCTAATCGTGTGTGACGTCTGTGTGTTCGTGTAGGTGTCTCTGAAAACGACACGTACACACGCTCACCGTTCGAGCCAGTTGGTCGCTTTGTTATTAGGACATACGGCATGTGTTTGTGGATTAAGGTTCCCGGCATGATCTCATGCCAGGAGAACATAAACATTAATACCTGTCAGTTACGATTAGGGCTCATCCTTCATTTTAACTTGAAGGGGTAATTCTCTATTGATGAATTATCTTATATGTGGCTTTCAATCTTGCCTGCTTCCATTGTGATGGAGTGATGGAGAGTCTTTATAATATAACAATAAAAAAAGGCTTTGAGATTATCAATAGGAGGCTTTGATGCAACATCAGGACCAGATTACACTGAAGAATTATGTTGTTTATTTTAATGAGGGTGGAAGAGTAGATGTCATTTTAAGAATTTTAAACTAGTTAAATTAACTTTTTTGGTGGAAAACCCACATTAAACACACATTATTAGTCAAGTAGAATATTTTTTCATGCATTTTAAAACATTTCTGAAGGAGCTCTTTAAATTTCTGCCATGCTAAAAATACATTTTTGGCGAAAACAGTAGAGAACTGTAAGTTTTTGGCATGAAAACTGAGATTTTAGGCAGATTTTGCCCAAATATACAGCTTGTAAACTCTCTATTTGTTGGATTTAAACCACGCTGCTGAAGAGAAAAAGCTTTTTCCTTGCAGATGAAACCAAAAGCTGCTCTGCCGGAATATATTAAAAGGAGATAAAATGCCACGTTACCCATCGTATCTTCATAACTGTACAAATGTTATGAAATGCGTTATCTTACAGGACCATCAGAGTTTAAACAAGCTCTCGGGACAGTTCAGGTTGAGTTTTTTTAAAGGCAACATGTGTAGTTTCACACGGCTCCACGTATGCAGCGCGCTTCACTGTGGAATGAAAACAGAAGATAACATCAGACACGATGAGAGGAACAGAGCAAAAAAAAAGAATAAAGTGCTGACAGGAAAGCTGTTTGAGGACAAAGAGAGTCACAGCGTTGAGTCACAGTGCTTTTACTTTTTTTGGGGACTTTTTTCTTTTAAATGTTGGTCAACTAATCTCATGTGCAGAGCCATAACAACAATGAATTACTTAGTTAAAATACTACTTACAAGTATTGTGTGTTTATCCAAAGCCTGATATATTTTTAGGTCTATCACACTAATTACATTATCGACTTATCGTACAATAAAGAAACAAATAAAAGGACAACAGCAGGGATAAAGTTGATATTTATACAGATTATCCAGGTTAAATAGTAACAGCTTTTATAAAATAACATTGCTTAAATATTGATCTTCTGCTCTTTATGATGAGCTTTATTTAAACCAGAAAGGTCCTGTTAAGATACAACTACTCTTCTGTCAGGGAGTCCTGGTCAAGATGGCAGATAATGACATCATCATGTCTATATATGGACTTATCGTATGATACGTGGACATTGACCTTTGACCTCAGTATTGCCACACTTCACATTAGCAGCTAAGAGGCTATTCATGTCACATTGGCTCAGTGAGTAGTGTCGTCCATTCCTCACTGTGCTCGTCCTGAGTGGAGACTGTAGAAGAATTAAAGGTAAATAATAAATCCCCAAACATAATGGCAGTCAGAGCTCACTCTCCAATCCCACCTCCCATTATTATGCTATTATATTATCATTATATCAGTGGTATAAAATGATCTTTAAATGACGACAATATCATGTATCGTGATTATTTCTAATAATAGTAGTTATCGTGACAGCTACAAAAGATACATAAAATACATGAAAACGAGGCTAATACAGGAACAACTGACAACAACCAATCCCACCCCCACCTTGATTTGATTTTGATTTGATTTGATTTATTTCGAACATGTATGAGTAACACAAAAAAAAGTAATCTGAGAAACAAACAAACAAACAAAACCAATGAGAATAGTCAAAACAACAATAATAATGTGAACCCAACATGTCCGAAAAGGAGTAGGATGAAGCATATGCTTATTTAAACTTACCCCTTCTCCACTACTCAATTAACAATCAGTCTTCCCATACATATTTACATATTTACAAAAACATAGAATCAATTATTATGATATTATATTATCATTATATCAGTGGTATAAAATTATCTTTAAATGACGATAATATCATTTATCGCGATTATTTCTGAGACAATATATCGTCTAATAATAGTAGTTATCGTCACAGCTACAAAAGATACATAAAAATACATGAAAACGAGGCTAATACAGGAACAACCGACAACAACCAATCCCATCCCCCCCTTCAATTATTATACTATTATATTATCATTATATCAGTGGTATAAAATAATCTTTAAATGACGATATTATCGTTTATCGCGATTATTTCTGAGACAATATATCGTCTAATAATAGTAGTTATCGTGACAGGACTATCTGAACATTGGATATTCTTGGTGGAAAAAGGTGGAAAAGCCTTAAAAAAAACAGTATTTAGATCTGGGTAGGGCTGGGCAATATATTGATATTATATCGATAGAGTCTTAGATTTTGAATATCGTAATATCGTGATATGGAATAAGTGTCTTTTTATGTTTTTTAAAGGCTGCGTTACAGTAAAAATGTCATTTTCTGATCTTAACAAACTGTTCTATCATCTGCCTTTATCCACTTAGTCATTATATATCCACATTACTGATGATTATTTATCAAGAATCTCATTGCATTCATATTTTTTTGAAAGCATCCTATCCTTACAATATTGTCAAAACATCGATATTGAGATTTTTGGTCAAAAATATCGTGATATTTGATTCTGCCCATATCACCCAGCCCTAGACCTGAGGTTGTTCAAGTAGTATGACATTCATACACATACATATTGGGCTTTGGTTTAATGCATTGATTCATGATCAGAGGTTTAAAGCACAGAGGAATCAGATATATCAGGCGTTAGATACACATGAAGTACTTCAGTTCATTGTTGGTTTGGCTCTGAACATGAAGTTTATTAACAATAAGAACAAAAAAAGAAAATCGTTTTCTTTTTGTCACCCTAACACTTTCCCATCAAATTTGTACAACACTTAAGTTCTTGACAATGTGCTGCGAAAGTAATCGCTGGATTTCCATTTTTTTCCCCTTCTTCTGGTTAATTAGAATTCCCGGAGAATGAATCCTATATTGATTCTCAGCCTCAAGACCAAAAGTATGGTGTTTTTTTTGTGCTGCTTTAGTGGTTTTTTAGGATCTAGAAATAGCAGAGTTGTCTCTATTTTTCATTCATACAGCTGTTTTTGATTTCTGGTGTGAAGCAGGCTTCGACTATAGCTGCAGATTCTTAGTACCACCATTTAAATTTTAACAATTCACCCACATGTCTCATCGGCTATTCTCACACATATCAGTAAAAGGATGACAGATTTCTAGATGATTGCCGGGATGCTTGTTACACAGCTGCATAACTTGCATAAGGCCACAAATTCAAATCTGTGTATTTGTGTGTGTTTTGCATGTTTTCAGAGGTGGAGGCGGAACCAGCGAGGCAGCCGGGCGAGCGTCCGTCGAAGCGGCGCTGTTTCTGGGAGTACCGACGCGCTCGAGAGTCGGCCACGAAGAAGAAGCTGGGCGGAGACGTCCACTGGTCTCTGTCCTGGAGCTCCAGCACTCTGCCCAGCACGCTGTACCGCAGAGAGGGTGAGAAGAACGCCGACGCCATTTTTAGAATAAGAAACTGCACATTCTGACAAATTTTTGGAATGAAATACAGTCGATTGATTGGTGATAATTTCAGCCTGAATCACACAAAGAAGTGAAACTGGAAATGTGTAAAGATCGACTGCACGGGAGGTTTTTTAACAGCAGGAGTCATTAAAACGACATTCACACTGCAGCTTGAAAGTGCCCCATTTCTTTGGTCTCATGTGGCACAAATCGGACCCTCAGGCATGTGCCCTACATACAACTTTTATGTCAAAATCTGAATTTTTCAGCATTTCTCTGATTAGAGAATCTTGCGTCAAGGCACAACTTTGACTGTGCAGCAGTTTGGCAGCCTGCAGTACAATCCAACCTCTCACAGTTACATCAAAACCACAAACTGCTGCTTCGATAATAACCGTATAAAAACGTGTATTTAATATGTAACACTATCTTCTGATATTTCACTGCCATATTAAAACTTAGGGATGCTGATTTTTTTTGGCTGCACTCTCCAGAAGAAATCATGTGAGTAATTTTATCAGAGCAAGGCTTTCGTGCTTCTTTGGAAGATTTAAGCACAGCGTGAGTTAGGAATTACGGACACACCGCTGGGTTCATGGATGGTGAAACAAGGTTGAAGCCAAAGAGGATTGAAAGGTTATTACAGGAAGGTATTAATTTACTCTTGATTCTTGCTCCGTCCAGGCAAAAAAGGCCGCCGCAAAGCCCGCAAGACGGACGCCAGCGACCTCACGCCGAACCCCCAGAAGCTCCACAACATCGGGGAGCAGCTGCAGAAGCTCAACGCCGCCATCGACGGCATGGGTCCGGTCAACGACCTGCCCGCCGTGGCCCGAGCACGGTCCCGCAAGGAGAAGAACAAGCTCGCCTCCAGGTACGAGACTCCACTTACAGCAACTCCTACGTCTCCTGCACCGAGTCAGCGCCCCGGAGACTTTGCGGTATTGATTTATTTGGCACGAGTGGGCATTTTGAGAGGTTTTTCAGTGTTTGTTAATCATTCACAGAGAGAAATGGAAGGAGAGAAAAACCTTCAGGGCTCTGTGGTTTCGGTATCTGCAGACTTTAGCCTTGTCAAGATCGCTATTTTTCCCAAATATGTGGTGAATTTAGATAGTTGACCTTCTAATACTGTTTTCTGGAGGACAGGAATGAAAAAAAAACATCTTCACAGCTGTGAATATGATGATTTCTGAAAACTAGGTCAGCTATGTTGTGGAAATGTGTAATATTGGTGCCCAATGACTAGAGGAAAAACTGAGAGAAAGGCTGTAGATTCAACATAATGCTCTTAAGAATGCATTGGGTACATCTCGTTCAATGAGCTTCCAATAAGCTTCTCACGCTGTGTTTAGGGGCCAGATTAGCACCAAAGACAAAGTGAGCCGCATTATATCTCTTTACTGAAGCTTATTACATCTACAAAACGTTATTGCTTCATTGAGTCTGGGTATAATATTCAAACCGTGTGTAAGAAAAACACTTTCTGATGGACGAGCCGAAGCAGACTGCGGTTGAAGCTGAATGCAGGTAGAACACAGTCGCTGTTGTTCTACCTGCATTCAGCTCTTGTTTTCAGTGTTGGCTGATATAATATTCTGTTAGAAAACACAGTCAGGTTTATTAAAGCACCAACATGTTTGCTCCTGTTAGACCTGACGCAATAATTATCGACTTATCGTACAATAACGTAATAATCAGCATCATCATGTCTATATATGATCTTTTTTTTACCTCAGTATTGCCACATAACGTATAACAACAACGTATAATATAACGTATAACATAATGTATAATATAACGTATATTATAACGTATAACCACGTATAATATAACGTATAATATATAACTTAACGTATAACATAACGTATAATATAACGTATAACATAATGTATAATATAACGTATAACATAATGTATAAGGACGTATGATATAACGTATATTATAACGTATAATATAACGTATAATATAACGTATAGTACAACGTATAACATAACGTATAATATAACGTATAATACAACGTATAACATAACGTATAACATAACGTATAATATAACGTATAATATAACGTATATTATAATGTATAACATAACGTATAACATAACGTATATTATAACGTATAACCACGTATAACATAACGTATAATATAACGTATAATATAACGTATAACATAACGTATAATATAACGTATAATATAACATATACTATAACGTGTAACATAACGTTAAATATAACGTATAATATAACGTATAACATAACGTATAGTACAACGTATAATATAACGTATAATATAACGTATAATATAACATATACTATAACGTGTAACATAACGTTAAATATAACGTATAATATAACGTATAACATAACGTATAATACAACGTATAACATAACGTATAACCACGTATAATATAACGTATAACATAATGTATAACTATGTATAATACAGCGTATAATACAACGTATAATATAACGTATAACATAACGTATAACATAACATATAATATAACGTATATTATAACGTATAATATAACGTATAACATAACGTATATTATAACGTATAACCACGTATAACATAACGTATAATATAACGTATAATACAACGTATAATATAACGTATAATATAACGTATGATATAACGTATAACATAACGTATAATATAACGTATAGTACAACGTATAACATAACGTATAACCACGTATAATATAACGTATAACATAATGTATAACTATGTATAATACAGCGTATAATACAACGTATAATATAACGTATAACATAACGTATAACATAACATATAATATAATGTATATTATAACGTATAATATAACGTATAACATAACGTATAACATAACATATAATATAATGTATATTATAACGTATAATATAACGTATAACATAACGTATATTATAACGTATAACCACGTATAATATAACGTATAATACAACGTATAATACAACGTATAATACAACGTATAATATAACGTATTACAACGTATAACGTAACGTATAATATAAAGTATAATAAAACGTATAATATAACGTATAAAATAGCGTATAACATAGCGTATAACATAACGTATAAAATAGCGTATAACATAACGTATAACAACATATAACATAACGTATAATACAACGTATAACATAAGGTATAACAACATATAATATAACGTATAATATAACGTATAACAACATATAACATAACATATAATATAACGTATAACATAACGTATAAACATTTATAATATAACATTATCGTGACAGGCCTAATATCCATCACTGTTTCCATGAACGTCTTCAAATGTCTCGTTTTGTTCGACATATATATGAGACAGTGGTATAAAATGATCTTCAAATGAAAATAATATCGTTTATCGCGATTATTTCTGAGACAATTTATCGTCTAATAAACGTAGTTATCGTGACAGGCGATCGATGCAGCAAAGCCTCAGGTCACTTTCTACCTGGTATTACATACGTTGTCATAGTAACGCCACATCTCTGCCCCAACATTATATTATAAAGTTGTTGTTGTGTTAACTCAGTACTGAAACTGAAATAGATACTGAAATTTTAGCTCTGGTGGTCGCTTCCTCTTCCTCTTCCTCTTCCTATTCCAACACGTTTATATTCAGCCTCATCTCTTCTCCGACATTATATTGTAAAAGCTAAAGTTGTTTGTTTGTGTTAGTGTTGCCACAGAGAAGCTAGTTTCCTTCCAAATATGCTGATATTTTAACCCTCTGAACCCCAAATCCCACCAGCGGGATCAAAATACCACTTATTTTTAAATGACTGGCATTTACAAACCATTTGTCCGATCCAAAAACTGAAAAAAAACTGGCGTAATCGTCAGATTCTCAAGTTTCCGAGGGAACCTGAAATCCAGGCGGGGAGTTCCAGTCCTCTGATATTATGCCAACGTGGAAGTAACTTAAAACTGCATTCTATCAAAAGGCCACCAGGGGGCGACCGTTTTGGTGTCAAAAGGACTTCCGTCTCTATACAAGTCAATGGAGAATTCACCAACTTCTCACTTGATTTATAACCTCAGTAAACGTTTTCAAAATGTGTTTATGGTCTCAATCGCTAGTTTAAAGCCTTCTTCAATGCAGTATGATGTTCATTTGGGACATTTTGGCCTCCCCGATTTTATATTTGACGATAAAGCAGGGTATGCATTAGGGCGTGGCTACGTCGTGATCGACAGGTTGATTGGTTCACAGGTTCAGGAGGGCGCCTCTTTCTCCTCCTGATGTCCATATAAGTAGAATCTGTGTTGTTTTTTTACCCAGCATGCACCTGAAATTTTCAAGATGGCGCTGCCCAGATCCGAAACTATTGGCTTCCGAGCAGCAGTCCACAAACCAATGGGTGACGTCACGGATGTTACGTCCATTTTATATACAGTCTATGATAAAATCAGAGAAATTCAATTTCTGTTTTTCTTTTTTTCTAGAGATTTATAGCTTTAAATTGTGTTACACTGCATGAAAACACAATTGAGTTGCATCAGCCTATAGCCATGGTTTTCCTGAATCTAAAGAGGTGCAGGACTTCACTTTGCAGAGAAAAATGAGACCACAGTGAGTAAACGCAAGTGACGGAAGCGAAAAAACGACCACAAACTGCTTGGGATTCAGAGAGTTAATGTATGATACTTGATGTCAGCTTTTCCCAATTACTACCCAATTATTCCCCACATTTTTACCGTCTTTGAAAGCACCACAGCAGAAAAACGAGGTAGTATGTAGTCTAAGGTAGATCTCCGAAGTCCGGCTGATGATTTGCTGCTCATGGAGTTAAAGTTAAACATTGTTAATTTGCATATTTTACCCAAATCTACAAACTTTCCTTGAAGGCATCTGTTGATTTGACTCAATGGAAAGTCTCATTTCCAAAAAAAACCTTCATTTCAACTCTCTCCGCGTGGAATACTTAAAGATGACCTCGAGGAAACCGCTGTAACAAGCTTTTCATATATTTTGTGTAAAGACGTTTCCCCCGGCGATGATGTACACACAACACGATTTATTTAAAAATGTAGGTCAGTAGTGTAATTTTTTATTTTTTTTTAACGGGGTATACATCGGACACTTCGGTGTGATGGAGTATATAAAGGAAGGATGGAGGAAAACAACAGCGTTATGATGAAGGGGAAGCAGGATGTGAGGCTCAATGGGTGGAAATCAGGGCAAGATTGAAGAGGCGCAGAAGGAGTTAGACGAGGAGGGAAAGAAAGAGAGAGAGAGAGAGGGAGGGTCATGGAAGTTCATGTGTGGAGGGAAGAAGAAGGGAGAGAAGAAGGAGGGAAGTAGGGTGGGGGGCGATTCAGAGGACAGCACATTGTTACAGGCGGTTTAAAGAGGAGGGGGACAATGGGAATATCTATTATTCTAAACATACTGTATATTAAGCAGGACATAAACACACCATCTGACAGTTTTGGGAGAAGATGAAATAAAAAAAAACGCTGGAAGAAAAGATGTTAAAAGTTCATATTTAAATTTTTTTTGTACATTGTCGTCTGAGGCTTGAAACCTCGGTCAGAGTTAGCAGCGGGACGATCCTGACCGCCTCATTCTTTCTTTCTTTTTTTTCTCCCACACAATAATTGACAAAAACAGCCAGTGGCCCCCGGGGCGGCGTTCAGGCGGCACGCACAGAGAGAGGGGGGGGGGGGACACACACACACACACACAACTCGCCCAGTTCTCCGCTGCGATGCCTCGAGCTCGGTCGTCAACTCCAACAATCACAGTGAGCGAGTGGTGGAAAAAGCCGGTGACCTACTGACATATTTTCATCAGATCTTTTGAAAAAAAACAACTTTTAAACACAACATTTTTGGCTCCGTCCCATTACTTACATTATAAATACATTTCAATGCTCAGTATAAACAGGAGGGATGATTACAGCTGTTGAATATTGAACAAATGCGAAGATATCCTATTAATTTGAAGCTGATTGGCGTCGTTAAATTGCCATTTAGAAACTTATTTTTTTCTCTGCAGCATTGTTCACACAACACATGATAACTAGCGATACTGCTGCGCGCCTGCTGAGCTATTCATACTCTTAAAGACACAGTTACCACCCATCGTGCGATTTGGCTGCTTGGGTGGTCTCAAAAAATGTCGGTAAAGCTTTAGGAATCTTAAAAAACAACTCATAGCGCCCAGGCTTTTAATCAGGTGAATATGTTTTGTCCTTCCCTCAGCAGCTCTTCAGCGGGGTATTTTTGGTACCGCAGTTTGGATAACTGTGTATTGATGTTGTGTTCAGAGGCTTGTGGGTCTAAATTATGATGATTAGAAGCAGCTAGATGGTTGCATGGTTTGTCTATTTCCTCTCCAATCAGCGGGCACCGAGGTACAAAAACACATCTGACACGTAATCCAACATCTCCGCATGCATTGAAACACCAGGAGAAATATTCTAAAGCCACCGCCGCTGACCTGCAAGTGCTTTTGAGTTTCCTGAAGTTTCATTTAGCTGATTCACAGCTGCAAAAAACCCACACACAATAAAAGAAAATAGGAGAAATCATCTTCGCGCCGTTCAGAAACGTCCCCATGAGATGCATTAGTATTTAATGTGTATTGATTCATTCATTCTCCGGCTGCTTTATTTCAACTCCAAACACGGAGAAAAGCAAACCGGCCGCATCCCCCTTCAGAGTCGTGGTGTCAAATGGAACCTGGAGGAGCGGAGGATTTACAGTCGATCTCACTCACAGTTTTGGAAAATACGTCCTCCGCTCATCAGCCGTCCAGCTGGTCTCAGTGTGAGCCAGCAGACTCAGTAACAGAGTCATGTGGAGAATGAGAATACTGGAGGAAGAGTTTCCTGTTCCAGAGGATGACAACGCTTTTCTTTTCTTCCCCCCCCCCCCTCTGTGTTTGCAGGGCCTGCAGACTGAAGAAGAAGGCTCAGCACGAAGCCAACAAGATCAAGCTGTGGGGGCTCAACCAGGAGTACGGTCAGTACTGCAGAGACTCAAACTGTAGATGGATCAGTGATTAATAAGGGTTGGCTAAAGATGAGCAATTAAAAAAGATGTTATAAATAGATTTAAAAGCAGCAACAGGTTTGTTAAAATGTTTGAAATGACATTTGCATCATTTTTTAACCAAAAGTAAGACTGAATGCTGCTGAAAATGTCAAATGGTGTAACCACAAAAGAATGATACATATTACAGATTTTATGCACCTAGACAAAAAAAAGAAGGAAAGAAATAAAAGAGAGAACAAGTAGTTGGAGGAGGAGGGAATAAAGAAATATACATATTTTATCCACCTAGAAAGAAAGAAAGAAAGAAAGAAAGAAAGAAAGAAAGAAAGAAAGAAAGAAAGAAAGAAAAAGGAGGAGGAAGAGAAAGAACAAACAAGAAGTTGCAGGAGGAGGAAAGAAAAAGGAGAAAGAAAAAAAGAGAGAAAAAAAGTAACCACAAAAGAGTGATAAATATTACATATTTTATCCACCTACAGTGTATTTAAGTGGACTTATACTAATAATTACTTCCCTTTTAAAACATCAAAAAGAAACATTTTTGTATTTCTATATTAAAATTTTAAGGACTTATCCTAAAAACAACCATTTTTCTAAATAAGTTTTGACAAATTATGTATATAAAAAAACATGCTAAAAGTAGATTCTCCTGAAAATGTCAAATGGTGTAACCACAAAACATGTAAATGGTCCCTGATCTCCATGGTTACCAGATTAACCTTGGTGTCGTCCTCCCGGGTCAAATTGACCCCGTCTGTTTTGACTGTTCCTTCTTTCCTCCCTTCCTTCCTCTCTCTTTCCTCCCTTCCTGCTTTCCTTCCTCCCTCCCTCCTTCTTTCCTCTGTCCTTCTTTCCTTCCTTCCTTCCTTCCTTCCTTCCTTCCTTCATTCCTTCCTTCCTTTCTTCCTTCCTTCCTTCCTTCCTCCCTCCCTCCTTCTTTCCTCTGTCCTTCTTTCCTTCCTTCCTTCCTTTCCTTCCTCCCTTCCCTCTTTCCTCTGTCCTTCTTTCCTTCCTTCCTTCCTTCTTTCATTTCCTCCCTTCCTTCCTCCCTTCCATCTTTCCTTCTTCCTTCCTCCTTTCCTCCCTCCTTTCCTTCCATCCTACCAACCTTCCTTCCTCCCTTCCATCCTTCCTTCTTCCTTCCTACCTCCTTTCCTTCCTTCTTCCTCCCTTCCATCCTTGACTCGAGGACAACAGGAGGGTTAAATGTAATATTAAGAACAATTGTATTCCATTACCTTTATTTAATATAAAAAGTTATAATGTAAGATCATGCCAAACTAGTTGATATGGTGTTTTATTGAGAATTTACTGTTTTTAAGCAAGTTGAATTATTTGGTACAAAGTTTTTATGGTTTCACCACTTAGACATTTTTACCATAATCCTCTAATATATTCTCTCTAAATGGATTAAAAGCAGAAATTTGATGCTGGGTCCACAAAAAAAGGATGTGTGCAAGTTATTCATACGTTTATTATTTAAACTAAACCACATGGACACATAAATAAACATCTCATAAATCACAATCTGGTGATTTTCATGTTTCCGTTATGGATGAAGGAAATTGTACAACGTCTTGATTTTTTTCATCAAGATCCAGCTGCAAAGATTTAATATCACTGAAACGATCCCAGCGGAGTCGTATCAGTATAAGTGAGTCGTGCCACGTCGATTGAAACATCTTCTAACGTCAGAAGAGATGATTACACTGAATACCAAATGAATCATTTACCTTCAGCGGTTTATATAAAAACACAGCTTCTTTTTTATCACTCATCTCTCTCTCATTCTCCCTCTCTCTCTCTTTCTCTCTCCCTCTCTCCCTCTCTCTCGCCCTCTCTCTCTCTCCCCCTCTCTCTCTCTCTCTTTCTCTATTTCTCTCTCCCTCTCTCTCTGTCTCTCTCTCTCCCTTCCTTCTCTCCTTCTCCCTCTCTCTTTCTCTCTCCCTCTCTCTCTCTCTATTTCTCTCTCTCTCCCTCCCTCTCTCTCACTCCCTCTCTTTCTCTCTCCCTCTTTCTCTCTCTCTCTCTATTTCTCTCTCTCTCACTCCCTCTCTTTCTCTCTCCCTCTCTCTCTCTCTATTTCTCTCTCTCCCCTATCTCTCTCTCTCTTTCTCTATTTATCTCTCTCTCTCCCTCTCTCTCTCTCTCTCTTTCTCTATTTCTCTCTCTCTCTCCCTCTCTCTCTCTCTCTCTTTCTCTATTTCTCTCTCTCTCTCCCTCTCTCTCTCTATTTCTCTCTCTCTCTCCCTCTCTCTCTCTCCCTCTCTCTCTCTCCCCTATCTCTCTCTCTCTTTCTCTATTTCTCTCTCTCTCCCTCTCTCTCTCTCTCTCTCTCTCTCTCTCTCTTTCACTATCATCACCAATCATGAGATGAGATGAGGGAAACGGGAAACGCTTCATCTTTGACTGGAACAGTCGAGACAATCAAGTTTCATACTCGCTAACTAGACTCTACGGGGAAATCCCTGATCCATAAATAATAATAATGATAATTATAATGTGTCATCGCTGCTTATGTTACGCTTCACACTCAGCCTGGTAACTCTATACTGACACATTTTTATACGCTGTAGTGAAAGTGCTTTAACCCTCCTGTTGTCCTCGAGTCAAGGAAGGAAGGGAGGAAGAAGGAAGGAAGGGAGTGAGGAAGGAAGGATGGAAGGGAGGAAGGAAAGGAAGAAGGAAAGAAAGGAGTGAGGAAGAAGGGAAGGAAGGAAGGAAGGAAAGGAGGGAGGGAGGGAGGAAGGGAGGAAAGAAGGAAGGAAGGAAGGAGGGGAGGGAGGAAGAAGGAAGGATGGAAGGGAGGAAGAAGGAAGGAAAGGAGTGAGGAAGAAGGGAAGGAAGGAAGGAAAGGAGGGAGGAAAGGAAGGAAGGAAGGACGGGGAAAAGGAAAAGAGGAAGGAGGAGGGAAGGAAAGAAGGACATAGGAAAG
>NC_084971.1:32192194-32199622 GCF_963691925.1 Scomber scombrus
AGGAAGGGAGGGAGGAAGGAAGGGAGGGAGGAAGGAAGGAAGGAAGGACAGAAGGAAGGAAGGATAGAAGGAAGGAAGGACAGAAGGAAGGAAGGATAGAAGGAAGGGAGGAAGGAAGGACAGAAGGAAGGAAGGAAGGATAGAAGGAAGGAAGGATAGAAGGAAGGGAGGAAGGAAGGACAGAAGGAAGGAAGGAAGGAAGGATGGAAAGTAGGAAGGAAGGAAGAACGGGAGGACAGAAGGAAGGAAGGAAGGACAGAAGGAAGGAAGGAAGGATGAAAAGAAGGAAGGAAGGTAGGAAGAACGGGAGGATAGAAGGAAGGAAGGACAGAAGGAAGGACACAAATCAGCATTTAAACATGTTCAATCTCTATAAAATGTCTCCTGGATCATAAAATAGTGATAAAAACCAAAAAAGTAAATAAATAAATAGAATCTATGAATGTGAATTGAAGTAGAGGCCAATTATGAGTCAGGACATGAACAGTATTTAAAGGGTTAAAATATATCTTGTTCTTCTTGTTTGGATTTTTTCCCCTGAAGCTCATTCAGTATAAACTCTGCTAAAAATAACATTACATATAAAACTTTGTCTTTATTTGGTTTTCATGTCTGAGCTCTTAGCACTTGTATGAAAGCTGAAATATTTCTCTTCACATTTTGTTTTGATTGTGACTAAATCACTAAATCATCCACTTTTTTTTTTTCTCCCCCCCTCTCAAATGTATCTCCATGACGACTGCAGGCCCCTTAGTTGCCGGGCGGACCAAAGACTTTGTGCAGAGGATTTTGGCGGCCAGCGCGGACGGTCAAAGCCAGCGCAAAGAACCCCCGCAGGGAGGAGACGAAGCAGCGGGATAAAACTCACCCGGCTACTCCACCTCCTCCTCCTCCTCCTCTTCCTCTCTCACCCTCCTCCTCCCCCCCTTTCTTCGGGAGCACTACCGCCGCGAGCAACCTCCACGCCACATAAACAACCTCCACTCTCACAGCTTCCTTCCAAGTAAGAGCAAAGATGTGAAGTAGAGGTGTGGAGGGAGGATGTGAAAGAAGAAGACGAAGAAGAATAAGAAGAAAAGGAGGAGGAGGAGGAAAGGAGGGAGGGAGGGAGGGAGGAAGGAGTAGCCTAAACAAAAATGGGAGTAAATTGCCACCCTTGTTCTTCCTCCTCCTCCTCCTCCTCCTCCTCCTCCTCTCCTGTTGGCCCTCCAAACAGCAGCCTTCTTCACTGCTCTGTCTCTGCAGGCTGCACCACAACCACCACCAAGCCAGAGCTGCTGCTGCTGCTGCTGCTGCTGCTGCTGCTGCTGACGTCTGTGTAATCTGTGTCCGTGTGTGTGTGTGTGTGTGTGTGTGTGTGCGTGCGTGCATGTGTGTGTGTGTGTGTGTGTGTTTGGACATGTAACATACCGTATGAGCGTGTATAGTGTTCCCCTCTCTCCCTCTGTGTGCTGTATTTGTATCCCATTGTGCCTATGAATAGACATTGCACTGTTTTTTGTAGATGGTCGTAGTTGTCGGCAGGGGAACCGGTAGTGAGCCGAGGGCGAGGGGGCATTTGAGGATAGAGGAAGCGCTAAAATAAGGAAGTGGGGAGGAGCCCTGGCCCCTGGAAAACAAAGAAGCGGGTGTATGTTTCTTGGTTTTTTTTTTTTTTTTTTATAAATTTGGCCGGGCTCCTATAGAAGCACTGCATACCATTCGGATTGCATCTGCATCTGAAATATCAGTAAGTGCTGCGACACACACACACACACAGCGAGCGATGGAAGCTCCAACGCCAGGCCAGCTGTTAACTGGAAACAACAGCTTGCTTGTTGTGGAAAAGTCCTTGGAGCTTTAATTCCCCAACCTCCCACCATCACCCCTTCTCTTCCCAATCCTCCCTTCCTTCCTCTACCCCCTTCACATCAAAATGAAAGCTAAGTCAAAACCGAAAGAGAGAAAAACTGCACCTTAATTCAAACTGACCAAAGATAACTGATACTGCTGAACCACTCGGACACCAAAACCTCTCACGTGCTTCAGATGCTGCCAATCATTAAAAACACGTCTTTTTATTTTTTATTTTTTTATTTGGGAAAATGAGGGATAAGAAACACCTTTTTTTTTTCTTTTCCTTTTTTTTAAATATCGGATTATTCTCGTGTTTACCAGCATGCATCCTTCTTCTTCTTTTCTTTTTTTTTTATTTTTGAAAAAGGATGTCGTTACTGAACCGAACTTTCACCTATAAATGCACTACCATTGCAGATCTGAGAGATTGCGGTGTGACACACAGGAAATGACTGACAGTTCACAATTCGGTCAGCCTTCTTAGCTCTGCAGCCTGGTGCTCCCTTTTTTAGATTATCTGCAGTGGCTTTTTATTTCTAACCCACAAAAGGGAAGAGTCCTCAATGCCTTCCCCAAGCCCTCTCCTCAAGCCCCTGACTCGATTATGTAGCGCACCTTCCTGAATTGCAATGACAAATAGAGAAAAAAACACTTGTAGATGTAGAAAGCAAATAAGTTTAAGTTGTTTTTTTTGTTTTTATATATATATATATATATATATATATATATATATATAAATATATATATATTATTTTGTTGTTATTTGACAATGTCACAGCTCACATAGTGGGCGATAAGTCTTGAGAGTTTTTTTGAAATCTGCCTTTTCTTCTGTGGTCTTTGCTGAAGCTGTAGACCAACCTGTCCAAGGTCTCTAAATGTTGTTGGACATAAAAAAAAAAAAAGTCAAGGACCCTTTGATTTGCACTGTGGTAAGAGCAACTAAGCACCTTCAAAGAGGGCGTCAGATCCTCCAAAAGAAAAAAGAAAAAAAGACTCTTGGCACCTTTTTCTAAGGACAGATATTGATTGAGAGACTTGTCGTAGGCGCTCGGCGCTTTGTGACCAACCGGTGGTCTCGGTGTGTTTCGGCACGGTGCTACTGTATGATGAGAGAGAAATTAAAAAAAAAAAAAACAAGCAATGCAAACCTGAGCGGAGGCATCAGGCAGTAACTGCTGACTGGGTTTTGGCTCTGGAGCATGTCCTGTTGTAATAGGCAGTTTGTTTGCATAATGACGCCTTTCTGAAGTGCCTGGAGCTTAAAGCCACAGGGACCTGTGTTATTATGCCTGATCTTTAAACCCTATTACAAAGTAAAACGTAACCCATGACTACTGCTCTGAGCCCAGCCTCACTTGACTTTACATGGAAGAATAAAAAAGCTGAAGGCCTGTGTTGGGTCCCCGTCACATGTTCAGCCAAAAAAGAGTCAACCAAAATATTTTCCTCTTCAGATTAAAAACCTAAACATGGGAACAGTAGCTGGCACTGGTTTCTGTGAACATCATCTCTGGGAAATATAAGTAGAGGAGTGGCTGTTAGCTAAGCGATCCTCTTTTGTTTTCCAACCTTGATGAGCTCCCGTCTGGGCTCCGATCCAAAGCTGCTGCTCTATAACACGCTGCTCTCCTCTTATGGAAACTCAAGTTTCCCCGTCTCAACCAGGAAAGGAGCAGTTAACCTTTAACTCTTCGCCTCCTCGAGGTTTTTCGTCGCTCGTGGTCATTTTGGAAAGCTGCGGATCAGGGATGTGCGTCTCCATCGCCGAGGCAGATGAGATATACGTGTCTTGGTGCATCGCCAAAAAACTGGATAAATTAAAAACACATGACTCAACTACTGATGCGATACAATTCAACCGTTTTTTTCGATGCTTGTCTGATTTCACATGATTTGATTTAACACGATGTGATGCTATGCAAATTCACCATAGTACAAAGAGTTTGACTTTATTTCTTAAGCATTGTAGTTTCTCTGTCTCCAGTTTACGTGTTAATGCTCTATGATGCAAACAATTACAGTCTAAATAGTTTAATAATCCACTTATTCCAAAGTGTGCAACAATACATGGTACACAGAGTTTGACTTTATTTCTTAAGTGCCATTTTTATTTCATTTATCTTCTTTCTTTTCGACACTTTCACACTCAGGTCTTTTTCACAAGTCCTTTTTGTAGTTGAGTGTTCTCTGTTTCCAGAAACCCAAACAATTACAGTCAAAATAGTTTAATACTCCACTTATTCCACTAAGTGTGGAACAATAATTTTATAGCTTAAGTTCCACCTGGAACATTTTGGCTGCGTACCACTTAGCGGCAGCATGGCATCGCCCTGGAGAAACAGTTAAGAAAAGAGGAATTAATCATAATATTAAATTATTGGCCACATTTCTAAATCATACAAGGCCTTCTACAACCGATACACAGATGTTAGAAACGATGCATCGAGAGTTCATCCCAAATTGTATCCAGCGCACACGTTTTTAATCAGTTTTTGGCGGTGCACCGATGCGAATCTGTGACTCTTCCCTCCCCTCCTGTGGATACAAGAGTTCAGGGTGTTCTCGCCCATGTTTTAGTGTCTGTATCCTTTGATTTCTGGGAGATGTTGCTCATGATCGCATAGTACTGTACTGTAAACAGCGGATTCCTGTCGCTCAGCTGGAAAGGTTTCGTCATGGAGCTCTGCAGCTGGTGAACAGAGCTCCGAAAGCTCTGATGCCAAAGACCGAATCTGAGTCTGCGGCTTTTGCAAGAAAAGGATGCAGCAGCAGGAGGCCCTGATGTCACCGAGGCTCGCCACAGAAACCTGGTCTGCCCGCTCAGAGTTTCATGTGATTATTTTACTGTAAAAAAAAAGACTTATGATCGAGGACAAGGTCATTGAAGCGAGTGAGAAGAAGAACCGCTCTGTCTGTTTTGGTTAAAGGTGCACTCTGCACTCTTTTCTGCTGCTGAGAATTGCGTTCCTCCCTCCTCCCACTTCTCCCCGAAAGGCTTGGGAAGCTGACTGCGCTGCCAGCAGAGTCACAGGATCTCATGCTGGCAGCAGCTTCCTTCACATGCCCTCATGCAACAACAAACAAAACAAAAAAAGAGAGGGAGAGAAAGAGAGCGAGAGAGAGAGAGAGAGAGAGAGAGGAGGCCGCAGAAAACAACTGTACAAATCACAAAAGTTTAAAAGGTTGGACGTCCCATCTGTCACGTTGGAGGACGGCGAGGTCTTTGGGTTTATGGAGGGATTCCACTTTGAATGCACAAGTTTTTCCTGATGTTTTCCTTCCTCCAAAGTGGTGTTACGTAACACAAAAACACCATCTGCTGTGTACATTCATCTATATGCCAAAAAAAAACCGAAGTGAAGAGAAAACTGTTATAACACACATTGAATTCTTGCCACAAGATTCAATCAAACAAAAATAAGACGCGATGTCGGATTTTGTAGTGTGCATGTGTAGCATTTCTTTTCCTCTTTAATTAACAACACACACAAAAAAAAAAAAAAAAGCAACAACATTTTTGACATTTTGTATCATGGCATATCCCTTTAACTGTAAAGCTTTAATGGGGAGCGGCCAGTCTTGGCAAGGCCGCTCACATTCCTGACTCAGTTTCCCAGAAAGTGTCTGTTTATGTATACCTGGAAACAGGAGGCAGATATGTGGGGTAAACCCAAATGACCCAAAGATGTCTGCTGTTTGATCATGTTTCTGTAGCTGTGTGCAGCGAGAGCTCGGAGAGGGAACAGCCAGGGATTTAAAGACCACAGCACTGGTGCTCTCCGCTTACAGATTTAGCCAGCTCTGACCTAATATGGACGATGACTTTGCATAAACTGGACGATTTCTATCTGAGTAACTTCCTCTCTGGGTGTCAGCGTCTGCCAGACAGAGAGAGAGAGAGAAGTAAACAGTCGTGAAACTCTCGTCTGTCGCTGATGTCGCTTTTCGGAGAAAGTTTCAAATTGACCTTTGTCCTCACTGTGAGTCCACCTCAGCTGATCGGGGGGGGGGGGGGGGGGGGGGGGTTTGAAACTCCCTCACAGGCGGAGGAGGAGACTGAGCTCAACAAGTCTCTCAGATGTTTAATATATTAGCCGGGCTGCTAATGAAGAAATATTTAATTCATTTAAGTCTGTAACATTTTGGCTCCAGCCTTTTAAGACTCTGCTGTGAACCAGTGTTTGAAATAAGTCTGATTAGCCCCCGATGTCCACCAGAACTGGCTCTAAACTTAAGGTCCGTAATGTTTTGGTGTCATTTCTAGTCTCCTGTCTGTCGTCTCCTCTTCACCAGTGAACCAGATGAAGTGAAAGATAACGTTTTTAGGTTTTACTCCGCTTTGACGACTACAATAAAAACCTACTAGTTGTTAATTGTTAGCTGTTAAACTAGCATGAACGTGTATAAATGTGATATTTTAACTGCTTTGCCGTCTGCCGTCCACTGCCGGTATGTTTAACACAGCCGCAGCACGCTACTTAAGCTAATAGCTAATTAGTGCGAACAAATTTAAACAAAAGCTGTCTGTGCCGTTCATTGTAGTTTGCCACGTAATTTATTTTATTGACATTTTTACATTTGTTTCCAGCGAGTTTATACGGTAACTCTGCTGTTAGCAAACGTTACTTTTGCTGCTCTAGAAACAATATTTAGATATATAGTTGAATATATTGTGTTTTAAAAAATAATATAGTTTTTTAAAAAAGCAATTCTGTAGCAATAAAAACTGATACAAGTATTGATAAAGAACCGACCCGAACCGATACTCCGTAGTCGTAGCCGTGTGCCGACTTAAGCTAACGTCTCTAAACAGTGAAATTCACGTTTTAATGTATGTAAACAAACATGAGTTTAATATTTAAAAGAGTAGTTGCACATTTATGGGAAGAATTTTCTTGCTGAAAGGTAAAAAAAAAAAAAAAAAAAGTTTGATACCGCTCTCATATTTGTCCGTTACATTTTAGGCTACAGCCTGCAGCTAGCTTAGCTTAGCTTAGCTTAGCATAAAGACTGAGAAACGGAGGGAAATAATTAGATAGTCTAAAAGTAACAAACTGCTCTCACTAATCAACACGTTTTAATTAATCAAAATGACACCTTGTGGTTTTAGGGGGGGGGGGGGGGTTCTTTGTGTGTGTGTGTGTGTGTGTGTGTGTGTGTGTGTGTGTGTGTTAAACTGCTTGAAGTCGCTCTGCTTTTAAAACCCTCCAGTGGACATTTTTGAGGTGATCGTGGACATCCCGGGGTTAATTAGTCATCAGAAAAAATTAATCAACAACCAATTTGATCGATTAACTATTTAAATATTTAGCCAGCAACAACGAACATTCACTACTTTCAGCTTCTATGTTTGAATTTGCTGCTTTTCTCTATTATCATCATTATTATTATTATTATTATTATTATTAATATTATTATCAAAAATCTTCTGTTTTGGACTGTTGATCAGACCGAAACAAGCAGCCTGCAACAACTTGACTTCTGAGAACTTGTTATGAGCATTTTTTTTATTTTTAATAATAATAAACTAAATAATTGACTAGTAGATGATGCATTTATAATAATAATAATTAAAGCTGGTGAGGTTTG